>NW_024754351.1:172500-318763 GCF_018991925.1 Homarus americanus | reverse complement strand
TTTTTTCAGTTACATGTGCTACCTCCTCACCCTCCTACCTCCCCTCACCCTCCTACCTCCCTCCCCCTCACCTCCCTCACCTCTACCTCCCTCCCCCTCCTACCTCCCTCACCCTCCTGCCTCCCTCACCCTCTGCCTCCCTCACCTCTCTCACCTCCTGCCCTCACCTCCTACCTCCCCTCACCTCCTCCCTCACCTCCTGCACCTCCCACACCCTCCTCCCACCTCCTACCTCCCCTCCCCACACCCTGCCTCCCTCCCCACCCTCCCCTCCCTCACCCCTCCCTGCCTCCCTCACCTCCCTACACCCTCCTGCCTCCCCTCACACCCTCCTGCCTCCCTCCCCACACCTCCTGCCTCCCTCACCCTCCTGCCTCCTCACACCCTCCTGCCTCACCCTCCTGCCTCCTCACCCTCCTGCCTCCCTCACCTCCTACCTCCTCCCCTCCTGCCTCCCACACCCCTCCTCCTCACCCTCCTACCTCCCCTCCCCTCCTGCCTCCCTCACCTCCTGCCTCCCACCTCCTCCCACACCCTCCTACCTCCCTCACCTCCTGCCTCCTCCACCTCCTGCCTCCCTCACACCTCCTGCCTCCCTCCTCCTGCCTCCCCTCCCACCTCCCTCCTCCCCCTCCCCCTCCCACCTCCTGCCTCCCCTCCCCACCCCTCCCTACCTCCCCTCCCCCACACCTCCCCTCCCCTCACACCTCCTGCCTCCCCTCCCCCTCCTGCCTCCTCACCCTCCTGCCTCCCCTCACCCTCCTGCTTCCTCCCCTCCTGCCTCCTCCCCACCCTCCCCTGCCTCCCTCACCCCTCCCACCTCCCTCCCCACACCTCCCACCCTCCTCCACCCTCCTGCCTCCCTCACCTCCTACCTCCTCCCCTCCTGCCTCCCTCACACCCTCTTGCCTCCTCTCTGCCTCCCTCACCCTCCCTACCTCCCTCACACCCTCCTCTCCTCACCCCTCCTACCTCCCTCCTGCCTCCTCACCCTCCTGCCTCCTCACCTCCTCCTCCCCTCCCACCTCCTACCTCCTCCTACCTCCCTCACCTCCTCCCCTCCTACCTCCCTGCCTCCCCTCCCCACACCCTCTCCCCCTCCCTCCCCTCCACCCCTCCTCCTCCCACACCTCCTGTCCCCCACCCCTCCCTACCCCTCCCCTCCCCACCCCTCCTGCCTCCCCTCCCACACCTCCTGCCTCCCCTCACCCTCCCCTCCCCCTCCTGCCTCCCTCACACCCTCCCCTCACCTCCCTCCCCACCCTCCTGCCTCCCTCCACCCTCTCCACCCTCCTGCCTCCCCTCACCTCCTGCCTCCCTCCCACCCTCCTGCCTCCTCCACCCCTCCTGCCTCCCTCCACACCCTCCTGCCTCCCCTCCCACACCCCTCCTGCCTCCCCCTCCTCCCACCTCCTGCCTCCTCACACCCTCCTGCCTCCCCTCCCCCTCCCCACCCCTCCTACCTCCCCCTCCTACCTCCCCTCACCCCTCCTGCCTCCCCTCACACCTCCCTGCCTCCCCCACCCCTCCCACCTCCCCTCCCCACCCCTCCCACCTCCCCCACACCTCCCCACACCCCTCCTCCTCCCACCTCCTGCCTCCCCTCCTACCTCCCCTCCCCCTCCCACCTCCCCTCCCCCACACCCTCCCACCCTCCTACCTCCCCTCACACCCTCCTGCCTCCCTCCCCCCTCCTGCCTCCCCTCCACACCCTCCTGCCTCCCTCCCACACCCTCCCTGCCTCCCTCCCCCACCCTCCTGCCTCCCTCCACACCCTCCTGCCTCCCTCACACCCTCTGCCTCCTCTCCCCCTCTGCCTCTCCACCCTCCCCACCTCCCTCCCACCCTCCTACCTCCCTCCACCCTCCTACCTCCCCTCACACCCCTCCTGCCTTCTCCCACCTCCTCCTCCCTCCCACCCCTCCCACCTCCCTCACCCTCCTACCTCCCACCCTCCTGCCTCCCCTCTCCCACCCTCCTTCCTCCCACCTCCTACCTCCTCCCACCCTCCTACCTCCCTCACCCTCCTACCTCCTGCCTTCACCCTCCCCTCCACCTCCCCTGCCTCCCCTCACCCCTCCTGCCTTCCTCCCCCCTCCTGCCTCTCCCACCTCCCACCTCCCCTCCCCACACCCTCCTGCCTCCTCCCACACCCCTCCTGCCCTCCCCTCACCTCCTCACCCTCCTGCCTCCCTCACACCCCTCCTGCCTCCTCCCCCACCTCCTGCCTCCTCTCTCCTCCTGCCTCCCTCACCTCCTGCCTCCTCCACACCTCCTGCCTCCTCACCTCCTGCCTCCTCCTCCTGCCTCCTCCTCACCTCCTGCCTCCTCACCCTCCTGCCTCCTCACCCCTCCCACCTCCTCCCACCTCCTACTCCCTCACCTCCTACCTCCCTCCCACACCCCTCCTACCTCCCCTCCCTCCTACCTCCCACACCCTCCTGCCTCCCTCACACCCCTCCCTGCCTCCCTCACCCCTCCTACCTCCCCCTCCCTGCCTCCCCTCCCCACACCTCCCCATCCCCTCCCACACCCCTCCCTGCCTCCCCTCCCCCTCCTGCCTCCCCTCCCACACCCCTCCCTGCCTCCCACACCCTCCCTGCCTCCCTCACACCCCTCCTGCCTCCCTCCCCACACCCTCCTACCTCCCCTCCCACACCCCTCCTGCCTCCCTCCCCCTCCTCCCACACCCTCCTGCCTCCCCTCCCCTCCCTCCCCCCTCCTGCCTCCCTCACCCTCCTGCCTCCTCACCCTCCTGCCTCCTCACCTCCTGCCTCCTCACCTCCTCCTCCTCACCTCCTGCCTCCCACCTCCTCCTCACCTCCTGCCTCCCACCCTCCCTACCTCCCTCACCCTCTGCCTCCCCTCCCACCCTCTGCCTCCCTCCCACCTCCCCTCCCTCCCCACCTCCCTCACCCTCCCCCTCCCACCCCTCTACCTCCCCTCCCCCTCCTGCCTCCCCTCCCACCCCTCCCCTCCCACCACCCCTCCCTACCTCCTCACACCCTCCTGCCTCCCCTCCCCCTCCTGCCTCCCCTCCCCTGCCTCCCCTCCTGCCTCCCTCCCACCCTCCTGCCTCCCTCACCCTCCCTGCCTCCCCTCACCCTCCTGCCTCCTCATACCCTCCTGCCTCCCTCACCCTCCCTCCCTCCCCTCTCCTCCTCCTTCCTCCTGCCTCCCCTCACCCTCCTGCCTCCTCCACACCCTCCTGCCTCCCTCCACACCTCCTGCCTCCTCCCTCCTGCCTCCCTCACCTCCTGCCTCCCTCCTACCCTCCCTGCCTCCCTCCACCTCCTCCCTCCCTCCCTGCCTCCCTCCCCCTCCTGCCTCCCCTCTCCTGCCTCCCACCTCCTCCTCCCACCCCTCCTGCCTCCTCATTCTCTTGCTCTGCTCGTCAGTGAGACTCTCCAAGACTTACTACACTTCACATGTTAACCTCAGATCAACGTCCCCTCCTGTGTGTCCACCCCCCATTGTGTCCTGGCCAACATCACCTCCCCTACATGTCCTGGCCAACATCACCTCCCCTACATGTCCTGGCCAACATCACCTCCCCTACATGTCCTGGCCAACATCACCTCCCCTACATGTCCTGGCCTCTTCACTTCCACTCTCACCAAATTAACTACTTCACTCAACTCCACCCAGTAACCCCCCCTCCCCCTTCCAGCCAGAGATTCAAAGACGAACCATTTAATTTTGTGGGTGTCCCTCGGCCAGTGATCCACAGGCGAGCCATTTTACTCAAAAGTGTCCCTCAGCCAGTGATCCGCGGGAGAGGCATTTAAGTAAGTGGGCGTCCCTCAGTCAGTGATCCGCGAGAGAGTTAGTTAAGTACGGAGGCGCTCAGCCGGTGATCCACAGGCGAGCCATTTAATTTGCTGGACGGCCTTCAACTGATCCTCTCATTACATCCTCTGCTCTTCACCTCCGTTTCCTCTTACCTCCCGAGTCATTATCTCTCTCTTGCCATTTCCCACTCTTGCAACTTTGGTTCCTTTGTTCAGTTCCTTCGCCTTTACATGAATTCCCCGGTCTTGAAATTATATTTCCACACCAATGTGTTCCACACTTGCGTTTGGTCCCAGGTTGGATAATCTCTCCGTATAATTTCAGTGTCTTCATGTCATAGTGTCACCCTTCCAGATTTTACTCGTACAACAGGCCTTTTATACCCCAAATGTCATAACTTTCAAGCTATGACTTCAGCCTCCTCTGCCATGTTGTAAACCAAGACCTACAACTTTCACCTTCCCATACACCTCCATACACCTCCATACACCTCCACCCTCTCAAACACTCGTTTATCCAAAACTTCCTCTTCACATTCACCTCCAGACTTCCACCTTCTCCCCACTCAGCTCTCTTAAGCCGTGGCGCCACCTTAACATTAAGCTCCAGCGACAGACACAAATGAGACGAAAACATTACAGTACATTTAATCACCGGTGTAGTGGGACAGAATCAAACTTCGCCTAGGGTTTCTATCCTGAAATTTAAATGTGAGGCGGCAGGTGTGCGTGTAATACAGCGGCCCAGCGAGACAATGCCTCACGCCAGATTGAGGGGAATGTGTAACAGCCCGTGAATTGCACGACGCCGGATTTGCAACAAGAAATGCATCGTGCAGTGAAGGACTTGTTTTTGCTCCAGTGAAATACTAAGAGGACAGCCGAGGTCTTGGGATACACCTGGTGAATGACAGCATTGTGTTATTAAACTTCAATACTTGTACCACAAATCACCTGACAATAGTCCCTCACGACCTGTACTGACACTGCTAACCTACCACGACCTGTACTAACACAACCAGCCTACCCTGGCCACGACCTGTACCGACACTGCCAACCTACCTTGGCCACGACCTGTACTGACACTGCCAACCTAACCTTGCCACGACCTGTACCAACACTGCTAACCTACCCAGGCCACGACCTGTACTAACACTACACACATGGCCATTTCCCTGCTCGACCAACAGCTACTGTCCCAGCCTGAGAGACTATACAAAATTCAGCCTCGGTCCTGACCACAATCCGTCATACCCACAACTTCAGTTCTGCCATAACCACAACCCTGCCATAACTACAACCCTGCCAAGACCACAAACGCTGCCATACCCACAAACCCTGCCTTAACTACAACCCTGTTATAACCACAACCCTGCCATAACCACAACCCTGTCAAACTACAACCCTGTCGTAACTAAAACCCTGCCATAACTACAACTCTGTCATAACTACAACCTTGCCATAACTACAGCCCTGCCATAACCACAACCCTGCCATAACTACAACCCTGCCATAACTACAGCCCTGCCATAACTACAACCCTGCCATAACCACAACCCTGCCATAACCACAACCCTGCCTCTACCAGTTCGTGTAAAGTTTACCTTAATCATCATGTTTACGTGACCATTATAAACAACCAAGTTAATTAAAATGCTCTTGTGTATATATCCATACCTGCACCACACACACACACACACACACACACACACATATAATACACGAACGCACGCACGCACGCTCGCACACAAACACACACCATACATGTACGCCCGCACACACATACACTTACAAACTACATGCACGCACACGCTGCATGCACATACACTCACATTACACACAAACGCACTACACGCATGCATACAGACAAACTACACACACACACACACACACACACACACACACACAGTAATGTATATAATGGCGGACACTTCCGTACAGCGGCAGTAATGGAGTGTTGCCTCAGGTGTGTTGGTGGACCTGTTCAGCCAGAGCCACGCCCACACTGTACCTGCTGACCACACCCACACTTACCTGCTGACCACGCCCACACTGTACCTGCTGACCAGTCAGTAAATGTGATCAACAGCTGTCTCCAGGATAAAGATATTTGGGGGGGCGATGAAGACAGCCAGGGTACTGTCACTCACACTGAGGAGTGACCTACACCACAACCTGCCTAGTGGTGTCAGAGGTCAGCTGCTACACACTCACACATCTGCCACAAAAAGTATTAGGCCTAAGAGTTCTTAACTTTTTCTCCCAGACGCTCACTTGACGCAGTTATTAGTTCACAATGTTGGCGGTGTATTAAGAGGCAAACATCAGGTAGTGTAAACACTGAAATGATCAAGTGCATTCTGAGTCAACAAAACATAACTCACGTGTTTTAGTGACCCCGGCTACCTGCATCAACATCCTGCCACCTCGTTATGTCACCTCCTTCGTGTTCGCTACCTCCTGTTTCAGGAGTCCACCAACTCCTGCATGTTATCTCCTGCAGGGTAGAGCCTTTTGTCCCCTGTAGTCTGAGTCATGGACGCACTATCCCCTACATGTTACCTATTTGATGATATGGTAAACAAACTTGCCTCTGTGTTTACGTAGGTTTGCTTTCACTCTGACGTAAACTTTTAATTATATGCTTCTCTAGTTACCGTTGCCAGAACACTTACAACTTTGACTGGGGCAAAACCCATATAACAGTTAAGGACAACCCAAAATTTAGTCCAAAATTCCTTTCAGAACATGTTATTACTTGTTAAACTTGAGTACTATTGATAACACGGTACAGTAGTACCTGAAGCTCACAATTCCAACGTACAACTACTACTACTTTGCTGTCACTCGGAATTGAGTATAACGATCAACCAGGTACGATACAATGATATGAGTTATTAAGGATGTCACCTAGGTTGGTGAGTTCTGAGATGACTATAAAAGCCGATACGGGACCGGAAGGGTCGATCACAGATGTTGCACCATGTGGGAGGCTACAACTAGTGAGGGAGGGGCGGCGGCAGCGACTTTCCGGCGTTGGAACTTGTCTGCCTCGTTATGCAGTCGGGTTAACTCGAAAGTATTGACACCTTCTTGTGTGGTGATCTTCCAAGCGTTGCGGTGTTGAGTAATCATCTCCCAGGTGAGGGGGTCGATTTGGCACTTTTTCAGGTTTGTCTTAAGAATATCCTGATTCCTTTTCAGTTGCCCGCCAGCGTTACGTTTACTATTCGTTAGATGGCTGCAAAATAGCTGCTTTGGCAGTCTACTGTCGTCCATGCGGGTAAAATGGCCAATCCAGCGTAACTGTTCGTGGATAATGTAGCCTCGATGCTTCTGCAGTTGGTGTCAGCAAGAATACTGGCATTTTTTCTCTTGTCTTCACAGCGAACTCGGAGGAGGAAACGTAGAATACGTTGGTGAAAGTTTTCAGTGCCGTGATACGCCTCCTGTATGTGACCCACGTCTCGCTGCCATAAAGCAGGGTGAGGAGGACCACTGCTCGATATACGTATAACTTTGTAGATAATTTCAGCTCCCTACAGCTGAAGGCACGATTTCGGAGTCTGCCAAAGGCTTGAGATGCACAACTGATCCGTTGCTGAATCTCTTCATCGATGTCCGCGGTGGTGGACAGGTGGGAGCCGAGATACCGAAAGTGGGTAACATTAGAGAGGGTAGTACCGTTAAGCTGGATGGATGGTGGAGGTGTGGCCGAACCAGGGGCAGGCTGAAAGAGAATCCGATGTCTTACGTACATTTCACCTCAAGGCAGAAGTGTGCATTAGCATCTGCGTAGGTGTTCAGGTTCTCCTGTAAGTCGCTTTCAGTGTGAGCGACAAGGGTGAGGTCGTCTGCATACTGAAGCTCAGTACAGTAATGGAAGCTGCCGACACCTTTCTTCCTGTCTGGAGTCGTCTTGGATGGGGAAAAACTCAGACTGGGTGCCATTGTGCAGGACACTGCCGTTCATGTCATTGTGGAGTTGCATCACAATGGCGATGAATTTTTGTGGGCAACCAAACGGCTGAGGGTCCACCAGAGGGCTTCCCTGTTGACCGAGTCGAAGGCCATGGTTAGGTCGATGAAAGCCATTTACAGGTCACGACGCTGTTCTCTGCATTTTTCCTGAATCTGGCGGGCAGCAAAGATCATGTCAGTGCCACGTGATGGTCTAAAGCCTCATTGAGATTCTGGGAGGAAGTTTTCCGCCTCAGGAAGAAGTCTGTTTAGGAGGACCAGAGCGATAATCTTGCCAGCTACAGACAGCAGCGAAATCCCGAGGTAGTTGCCGCAGTTTGACCGGTCTCCCTTGTTCTTATAAATATTGACGATGGAGACGTCTTTAAGAGCTTTGGGGATTTCCTCCTTTTCCCATATATTCTCCAGGAAAGAGTGAAGACGGCTGGTAAGCCATACCATATTGTGCAGTAAATACGCACACTATAACATACACCATTACTGAAGACATACCATGTACCGGTACTATAAAATACAAACAGTGTTAAATAAATCCTTGTATATATTAGGAGAAGACAGCCAATAAAAGAACCCACCAATCGTAGATGTTTGACAAATATGGTGTATTATATGTCTTTCAGTAGCTGATACCTATAGGTGAAATAACAAATATGTGCAGAGTATTACAAGCCATCTAAAAGTATATTAATGAATGTGTAATGCGTTTACAAGTAAAAGTACGGCGTGAGACATGCACTACAACTTAACAAGCACCACCACCTACACTCACTCTCCACCTCACAGTCTTTCTTCCACTTGGACTATAAGAGAACAGGTGAAGACAAAATGCACGAGAATGTCTTCTGTTGCACCCAGCAATGGTCTCACTAGAAAAAACAAAAACAATATATAGTCAAATACGTAAGAAAATTCTCCGTGTAACTTGTGTTATCACGAAGGCAGAATTGCTTGAGGCAATTAGAATGAAATCCTCAAATGGCTGAAGGAACCATATCCAGCGGTGATGTTTTTTAATACAGTCCGAGGAGGCTGGAGGAGGAAAAAACACCAGGGTTTCATAAAAGTGGTGTTGGGTTCTGGAGTAAAGTGTAGGAGGTGCTACAAGGAGAAAATTAAAAAAAAAATACAACACAGCTACACCAGTAAATCCAAGACAATGTTGATTAAATCTCTGGCTATAAAAATTCACAGAACTAACTGCAGGAAGCTCCTCACGGAAAGACGGGAGACTAAATAACATTTGGGTAAGGAGAGCCGAGAGTGGAGGAGGGCAGGGCTGAGAAGAATAGGACACGCCAGGAATGGGCAGATTAGAGTAGGTCAGGGCAGAGGAGGACATAAATGGGGCAAGACGGGGAAGGAGAAGACAGAGCTGGACGGCAGAAGAATGAATAGAAAAGGACTGAGAAAAGTGGAAGATCATGGTAGTGATGAGGGAACTCCATGATGGCACCATACACTTCTACCATCACTAAGACTCGTGTGACAAGCTGACACTGTTCCACTGTTTATTTTTTACAATTATTTGGCTGAAAAACAGTAAGCTGAGTTGTCAGTTTGAACACGTTTAATTCTCCGTGTGTTTACTTACAGTATCTGTCTCTTAACACTGCGGAAGTCAGAAGCTTCAAGCTGCTGACTTTAAACATTCGCACACACGCACACGCGCACGCACACGCGCACGCACACCACACGCATGCTCACATTATTTATATATATATATATATATATATATATATATATATATATATATATATATATATATATATATATATATATATATATATATATATATATATATATATATATATATATACATAAAGACATAGGAGCAGTCTATCTGCTTGGGGCTGGTAATTACACCTTCGTGTAATCCTTTACGAAATAAAAAACAATAGCGGACAAAAGAAGTGTGTGGATGTGTGTGGGTGAAATCAGATTAACAAGAAGATTAACTGTAACTAAGATGAGTGGATGGAGCCTGGATGCTGTAGTATTGTGTGACGTAAAGCTGGAGTGCAGAGGTGAGGTGAGCCGAGGACACGTGAAGATTAAGAGTGATGATATGTGGAGTTGTATAATATACTGAATACACTCAGGCAAATAATGTTGTAGATCAGATTAAAGGTTTGCAGTGACAGGTGGATTATACCGATTCAATCTACTACACCTGGGATGAGAAGAGGGAAGAAGGGAGAGAGCTTTTAGGAGGACCTCAATAACTACACTGAAATCTTCCTACCGAGAGACAGAGTGACGAATCTAAATGCAAGAGTTGGTGATAGGGAAGGTGAGGGGAGTGTGTGAGAAATGGAATGCTAGGAATGAATATAAATAGAAGATATTGACAGACCTGTGTGCTAAGAGAAGATTGGTAGTGGAGAAGAGACAGTTAAATATATAAAGATATTCTTAACTATATACATGGAGGTAGGATAATGGAGAGGTCATTTAAGTGTTTGATTCTACACTGACGAAAAGAAAGATTACGAAACGTAAGGTAACAGTTGTGAATGTCCTATGAGGGAGCGGCGAGATTAAAAGTACAAAAGAGAGAGAGAGAAAGAGGTGACAATGTTGTAAAAGCCGACGAGTTATAAAACTTCGGAAATTATAGAAACAACGTAAGTGTATGTAAGCTGGAGGCGGGGTTCAGGTGTGTGGATACAAGTGGGGAAAATAGGAAGAGTTAATGAAGGTATGGAAGCTTGACAGTTATCATTAAAGAGAAGATTATATGAACCCCGTGTGGAAGAAAGGACTGGTGAAGGTAGAAGAGAATGCAGAAAGATTGGGAGTGTAAAAAGAAGAGTGAAATACTGACAAAGAAGAGTGGGTGCAAGATAGATCGACAATTAGTCATGAGTTTGTGAAGAGAAGAGGCCGCTCTAAATGAACTAAATACAGTGAGAAAACCATGAAAACAAGATGATAATATAGCGGATATAGAACAAGAAAGTAATATATGTGAGACACAGAAGCGAAATTACCCCGTTTATGATAAAAGGGAATGAATATTGTCAAAGAAAAGGAAGTGGGCGTGAGGCGGACTGTCAGCTCAAGAATGGCGACACACAGGGAGTGCTTCATGGGTGGAACTGCATTTAACGCCCCTCGAACATTTATTCTGATTTTTTTAAAGACTAACTGGCCGTCCATTTCCAAGTTCTGTGCCATAAATTCTTATAAAGGCTTAAAGTTGCAACCTATCCTGATAAGTTTAGCTGTTAACTGTGTGCTGGGCACAAAAGAAGGTCCAGTCCACACCAAACATTAACTTGGGAGCGAGCATCACCCACTACAACATGAGGTCTCCGACAGCCCCAAGCAAGTGGGATCATTTACTGCTCAATTTATATAACAAGTGGCGTCATCGGGAACAGAATCTGCTTCAAGAAATTAGACTCATCATCAATTTTACTGTGAAGAGACATCGTGCACTCCCTTCACTTAACAAGACCAGCTGGTTTGATTTCATGTTTTACTTGAATTTTGTAAACAAGAAATCTCAATCGTTTCAGTAAAACTTGGTGGACCGAAGTTTTCGGTACTCCGAGCTGTAAACTACGACGCCAAATAGCTTTGGTGAGCTCCGTATACTGTACGGCTTGTGTGATCTGTTCAATAACTTGCCCTGACACACGAGGTCTGTGTCTGGACTTTACAACATGATCAGTTTCTCTCAACTTATGATACCAACGAAAAGTTGCTCTGTGATCACGAGGATCTGTATTGTATTTAAGACGAAAATGACGTTGTTACGTCACGAATGATTTAGTCTCTGCAGACCACAACACGCACTGCGCTTCCTCCTGGGCGGTCGCCATCTTACTGAAGGTGTGAACAATAATTCAGACCTTGATCTTACTGAGCGAAAGAGACTGAGCGCAGGATGTCAACCATTTCTGACGCAGACGTGTCACCGCCACCCCGCCGTTCGCGACACTGACGCCCCAAAAACAAGGAACAAAAACTCTGTTGACAATATGGCCGCACTGTTAAACACATAGTCCTTCTGAACACAAGAGACCTGTTGAACACACGAGTCCTGTGTTTCCATGACAGATCCACTCTCCACTCCCTGAGGTTACAGTCAACAGGATGAGGAGAAGACGTGACAAACATGACGAGACGTGACCTCCCATGTACGTGTAAGATATATAAAGGTTTTGAGCCAGTTGTTTGCAAGCCACCACACACAACCAAACACACTCCTGCTCATAATTCCGAGCAGTTATTCGTTAACACAAATTTTCACTCACCATGGGTGCCCACATACTACATAGCCAGAGGAATGGGTTGTCTTACCAACACACTGATCAGCTATCCCTTCTGTCTGGTCCCTTTGTGGACTTACCAAACGGCACTAACTGATCACATGAACTTACATTAAATGTGTCACAAAATTTATGTTATTATTTATACACTTTACCAACCCTCAGACAGGCGAATACACTTTGTTAAAAGGTTCAGGTTTTCTATGGACAAAGAATCTACAGTAGCTTCACGCATTTGTTCTTTATTTAGAAACATCAAGTGTTTGCCAGGATTTGGTCTTGAGATTCTGTATATTCGAGGTCTAATTGGGTCCTATATGGGTGTGTGATGTTTTCATTAATACTGTCTCTAATTATCACTTAATTAACGCCGTCTCTCTCTCTGGTTAACATTCTTCCTTGTCACACTATATAAAAACTTCCCAAGTATAAGGATTGAAACGAGCAGCAGCAACAAGACAGTGTACGACCTGGACACACATAACACTACATAGAGCTGTGGAGGAATAAGACCAACATTTGAAAGATTTATGGTACCATCCTGTTGGTGTATTACAGTATGTTTACTGTTACTTGGAGAACCGGGGCGAGGGGCCCATAAAGCTCTCCACACACCAGTTGTTCCTCCGTCGGCCATTTTCTTCACCCATAATTTTCCTTCTGCTGCCCCTCCATTCCAGGGAGAGTCCCGAGCAGCTTCCCTCACACAGTTGTTAGGGGCCCCGGGCGCCCGACACTTCCCACGTCCACATCCCTCATTCACCTTTTCCTTTCCATATTACAGAACCTACCAATTTACATACCAGAAAAAACTATTCTAACTTGTTAATCAAGCATTTTGGTGATTTCAAAATATAAAGTGATCTAAGTGACTAAAGGTTATCAGACTAAATTTTCATGTGCTAATATCAAAGAAAAATATATATATTTGTTTTCGTTGTTACAAACACACTCTCAAGAATGTTGGCAGTTGTGTCCAAAGTGAGAGCGAAGACGGCGGTGGTGAGTGACTTCCTGCGTCCCGGTCATCAACATTGCTGGAGTGACAGTTTACGAGTAGCCCGTCCAAAATATTTTCTCCATCACTTGTCTCTGGCTACTGTTTGAAGGGTTGTGGCCACTAGTGAAATATACCAGCACACACAGTGGAAGTGAGCTCTGATCCCTGTGGCAGCTACACACAAGCACATAATGCCAAGGCTCTTACAAGCCTTTTATCCCGCGTGAGGTGAGATATAATTTTTCCAAGTATTATGCAGTAGTGAATCTGACACCTTCAGGGATGGTCGACGTATATTTTACTTCTTAGCACGCTATGCTGTTCGGCACATCTATATACAGAGATTAGAATAGTGATGAAATTTTAGAGTTATAATGGAATGGAATTAAGAAAAATAACAATAGTCAGGAGACGTGCAGGAATCGCCCAACACACGTCAAAGTTCAGGTCTGCCGCGTCCTTCTCCACAACTTACCACACACCCAAGTTCCTCAACTTGTTGAACAACACAGAAAAGTCTTGATGTTTTAAAACTTGAGGCACCTTGTATCAAATATAATATTCCGGGATGACACAAAGTTGTAATTTTATTTTTTCTTTCACAACAAAGTCTTCATATAATACCATTACTGCCTGCCTTACATTTGAACGACGCCTGATGAGACGAGCAATACACGTGCGCCAAACACTTCTGTATATGAGGAAGACAGGAAAGAGAGCCCTCGACGTGTTTTCTTGGGAGCTCGCTAAATGGCGAGCAAAATTTAATTCGGCATTTACCAGACTTGTCTAACTAGCAGATGGTATCCTTGCGTCATTTATTACTTTTTTTTTTATTGGGCACCCCCCTACATCCTTGTGTAAGGTGAAGCGCAGAAGCGTTTACAGCGCCCAACAGGGAAGCATGCTAAGTTCATGCTTGCCTTTATGTCTCATGAGTTAAGGGCGTAGAAGCATAAAGAGTCAAGGGCGTAGAAGCCTGAAGAGTCAATGGTTTTTTATGTCAAGTTATTGGAAGCTCCAACAACTTTCCCTGAATACGAATTCGCAACTTTCGACTTACAACAGGTACCTACTTTACTGCTAGGTGAACAGGGACTAATGGGGGCTAGGAAGTATGTCCAAACAACTTCCACCGGCCCTGGAATCGAACCCGTGACATCTTGCTTGCGAGGTAAGAGCGATACTGCTTCTACCACCGGCCCCCCGTCATATATAACTGTGTCAATATTCTTGCATATGAGTAAGAGATAAATAAAAACATGATATATGGTAGATATTCTGTAAATGCATAATGTAAACTTTAAAATGAAATGTATGGAAAGGAGCGAAAAATAACCTACTGCGTACTGTACAGTATTTGAATATTAATATAAAGACAAAACTGATAAAACTTATTTTTCCATGGTACGGAACACAGCAGATAAACATAATTATTATGTATGTACCTCAGAATGTACCGGTATATTGTGGTGAAGGGTACAGTAGATGTGATTAAATATCTTGAAGTATTTAGCAACAATATGCATATCTATGTATCTGGTACTGCAAACTGCTGGAAACTCAATAGATGGCGCCACTATTCGCCACACACTATATACTGCGCGTTTTGGCAGCCATTTTCCTATATTTGGTATAGTATAGCCTTTGTCCTTATACACGGTTCTGTTCAGGGTGATATTGAACACCTTATCAAAGATTTTACAGAGCTCAAAAGTCACAAATAAAGAGAACATTATACATATGAATTATATTTTTGCCCTAGAAGTAATGTTCCGACAACTTTGGTATTCATCGTGTGTTGTTATCAGTAGACACGTAATAATCTCTGTGTCTGTGCCTGTCATCAACCAACACTTCTGAAACGTGTTATTGTATCGCTGTACAATATTGTGACTGAAGGTAAGCCAGATTTTTTCTTGTATTAAATCTACTTTCAAGCAGCTGGTGAGATACTCCGGCAGTGGGCAAAGTTAACACTTAGTTTGCAAAATATAATTACTGTAGTGGCATTAGTGGGAGAAAGAAAACCCTTAACGTTATCATGTTCACACAGTTTATCATTCCTACACAGTTCGTTTAATTTTAATTGCTTGCGTGAAAATTTTTCCTCACTGTATTTGTGCTAAGTTAGTGGTCCAAGTAATGGTTATAGATTACCACAAAAAATAAAACAAAAATATGTAATACTGAAAAAATCCTTCCAGAAAGTGGTGTATCTTGAGGCAGCGTGGCTCTAGTCACTCTACAGTATATAAGGGATCCCCGTTTGTGACCTTACCAACTATTACCTTGGACTCGCCAAGAAGAAAATGTGTGTTTATTTGTGAGTTTATGGGAGAATAAAAAAGTCTGTCAAATAGTGAAGCTTTAAACAGAACGATAAATTATAATATAATTTGCAAAAAAGAGGCTGATTTAAACAATGTTACACAAGATCTTTATAACTTTTATAGAACAAAAATTAATTTCATTATTTATTCTTATATCACCAAAACCGAGTGAGAATATTGTTATCAAAGAGTTAGGTGCGCTTTGAGGTGTAATGGTCAGCATACTCGCCTCGTCAGCCAGCAGGTGGGGATCCCCGGCCATGGTGAAGCTGCTGGCAACTTTCTTTGCACACGTTGCCTCTGTCTCTCTTACAGTAATTGGACACGGGGATGTTAATTAATTAGCGGATCGTGTTCCGGGGTAATAGTTAACCAGTCCAGTTGGCGAGTTGTCCGGTCTTCTTGGGTCATACAGTTCGTTAACTTAGGGTGTGGTTGTTGGGTTGGCGACAGCTTCTACACTTTAAACAGTCACGCCTTGGTTGTCTTAAGGCCACAACCAGGTTCCCACTGACCTAGTATACCACCACAACTATAACTCTCAGCTCTACAGGAACAGCGTCAACAGGCAGTAACCAATCCAAAATATAAATACGTGTCTCAACTTAAACTATTTTTCTTCAACTATCTTGTCGAGGTTCTCAGTCTGGAGTGTTTGGCTCGGTGGCCCTAATTCTTGTCACTTTATACAGAAAGAAAACAAATCAAGGTAGAAACCACAGGGGACATGACACTGCCTCGTTACACAGAGAGAAAACAAATTATGAAGTCTTATCGCAGCTGGCCGTGATAACATTACGCTGGAGGTAAAAAGTCCAGGTATACGTGAACTGCTAAAAAAATTCACCTTCAGTAATAGAGCTTAACAAAGGACAGGCAGTTAGTGATATTCTGGCCAAGGAAAAAATATATACATTTACCTCAAGAGCTCATATTACCCATTATATGCGAGTGTGTTTTGACGGCGAGGTATAACTAACATCAGGTAATGGCATTTAAACACAAAGGCTTAAGACATTATAGTAGTGTATAATGCTCTATAACGTGATAGTGTATAATGCTAACATACCCTCTATAACGTGATAGTGTATAATGCTAACATACCCTCTATAACGTGATAGTGTATAATGCTAACATACCCTCTAAAACATGATAGTGTATAATGCTAACATACCCTCTAAAACATGATAGTGTATAATGCTAACATACCCTCTAAAACATGATAGTGTATAATGCTAACATACCCTCTAAAACATGATAGTGTATAATGCTAACATACCCTCTATAACGTGATAGTGTATAATGCTAACAT
Organism: Homarus americanus; assembly: GCF_018991925.1. NCBI lineage: Eukaryota > Metazoa > Arthropoda > Malacostraca > Decapoda > Nephropidae > Homarus > Homarus americanus. Next base: position 302,069 of record NW_024754351.1, on the reverse strand, counting down.
ACCCTCTAAAACAGTGGTTCTCAACCTTGTTTGCCCCATGCACCCCTTTCACCATATGTCAGAATGTCATTCCCCCCTCCTTTCCAAGATTGTCTGCCTCAAAAAGTGCATTCCAAATAATATGCATATAATACTGAAAATCCTTTATTTTTTCCATATTAGTACATATACATTTACAATTTTACATGGAATATTTTTATAGTGGAGTTTTACAAATTAAATGCCAATTGAAAATGTTGATGGATTTATAAAACTTGAATAAAAGTAAAATAGTTTTTTTATATTTATAATGAATTACTTAACAGACCAAACTGAAGCATAATGCAGTAAACAAAAAGTTCAATAGAATACCAGGATATTGTAAATTTGTAATTAATTTTATTCAGATGAAGATTACAGTCAATGAGAAACCTGTGATTTTTTTTTCTTCGCCAATTCTGGGATACGCGGAGGAGTGCTTGAAAGGGCACAACGCAGGTCATTTTCTACCTCTAATCTACTACGTTGCTTCGTTTTAATTTGCAACAGAGTTGAAAAGCCTGACTCACAAAGATATGTCGACACAAACGGAAGCAATGCGCGGATAGCTCTTTCTGCCACTTTTGGGTAGGAATCGCACATCAAGGGCCAAAATTCTGTGATTGATTTCTCATTGAACATATCTCTTGCTCCTGAATCAGTTTCCCCCCCCCTGAAAACCTGAATTCCCCTGGGGAAATTCCCCTGATTGAAACCCTGCTCTAAAAACATGATAGTATATAATGCTAACACCCTCTATAACATGACAGTGTATAAGGCTCAACATACCCTCTAAAACATGATAGTATATAATGCTAACATGCCTCTAAAACATGATAGTGCACAAGGCTCAACATACCCTATAAAACATGATAGTGTATAATGCTAACACACCCTCTATAACATGACAGTGTATAAGGCTCAACATACCCTCTATAACGTGATAGTGTATAATGCTAACATACCCTCTAAAACATGATAGTATATAATGCTAACATACCCTCTAAACCATGATAGTGTATAATGCTAACATACCCTCTAAAACATGATAGTGTATAATGCTAACATATCCTCTAAAACATGATAGTGTATATTGCTAACATACCCTCTATAACGTGATAGTATATAAGGCTCAACATACCTCTAAACATGATAGTGTATAGTGCTAACACACCCTATAACGTGATAGTGTATAATGCTAACACACCTCTATAACGTGATAGTGTATAATGCTAACATACCCTCTAAAACATGATAGTATATAATGCTAACATACCCTCTAACATATAGTGTATAATGCTAACATACCCTCTAAAACATGATAGTTATTATAATGCTAACATACCCTCTAAAACAGATAGTGTATAAGGCTCAACATACCTCTAAAACATGATAGTATATAATGCTAACATACCCTCTAAAAACATGATAGTATATAATGCTAACACACCCTCTATAACGTGATAGTGTATAATGCTAACACCCTCTAAAACATGATAGTATATAATGCTAACACACCCTCTATAACGTGATAGTGTATAATGCTAACACACCCTCTAAAACTGTGATAGTGTATAATGCTAACATACCCTCTAAAACATGATAGTTAAATACTAACATACCCTCTAAAACATGATAGTATATATTATTTTATACCCTCTAAAACATGATAGTGTATAAGGCTCACCATACCCTCTCGTAGCCAACATATTAGGCTCAACATACCCTCTAAAGCATGATAGTGTATAAGGCTCACCATACCCTCGTAGCCAACATATTAAGGCTCAACATACCCTCTAAAACATGATAGTGTATAAGGCTCACCATACTCTCGTAGCCAACATATTACAGGCTCAACATACCCTCTAAAACATGATAGTGTATAAGGCTCACCATACCTCTCGTAGCCAACATATTCAGCTCAACATACCCTCTAAAACATGATAGTGTATAAGGCTCACCATGCCCTCTCGTAGCCAACATATTAAGGCTCAACATACCCTCTAAAACATGATAGTGTATAAGGCTCACCATACCCTCTCGTAGCCAACATATTAAGGCTCAACATACCTCCTAAAACATGATAGTGTATAAGGCTCACCATACCTCTGGCCAACATATTACGGCTCAACATACCCTCTAAAACATGATAGTGTATAAGGCTCACCATATCCTCTCGTAGCCAACATATTAAGGCTCAACATACCCTCTAAAACATGATAGTGTATAAGGCTCACCATACCCTCTCGTAGCCAACATATTAAGGCTCAACATACCCTTAAAACATGATAGTGTATGGCTCAACATACCCTCTCGTAGCCAACATATTAAGACAACATACCCTCTAAACATGACAGTGTATAAGGCTCAACATACCTCTCGTAGCCAATATATTAGGCTCAACATACCTCTAAACATGATAGTGTATAAGGCTCACATATCCTCTCCAACATATTAAGGCTCAACATACCCTCTAAAACATGATAGTGTATAAGGCTCAACATACCTCTCATAGCCAACATATTAAGGCTCAACATACCCTCTAAAAACATGACAGTGTATAAGGCTCAACATACCCTCTCGTAGCCAACATATTAAGGCTCAACATACCCTCTAAAACATGACAGTGTATAAGGCTCAACATACCCTCTCGTAGCCAACAGCTGGTATCAAAGTCTTATCTTCCTCAACGTGGGTTTATCTTCACTGTTATTTACCTGAAAAATAAAAGAAAACATTAATTGGAGCTGAATAATTTTACTTGCTGTTACTCAAATGGCGTCTTAAATGTTTGAGACCATTTTCTCTCTATATACTTCATCATCACGACGCTATCACTACTACCACCATCACTACTATCACAACCATCACCATGCTACCACTACAACCACCATTACCATTACTATCATCACCACCATAACCACGCTACCACTACTACCACCACCATCACTACTATCACCACGCTACCACTACCACCATCACCATCACTACCATCACCATCATCATCATGCTTCCACTACAACCACCACCATCATTATGCTTCCCTACAACCACCATCACCATACTACCACCATGCCTTACTATCATCACCACCATAACCGCTACCACTACTCCACCATCACTACTATCACCACGCTACTACCACCATCACCATCACTACCATCACCATCATCATCATTCTTCACAACCACCATCATGCTTATCACTACAACCACCATCACCATGTTACCACTACAGCCACCATCGTCATGTTACCACCACTACCACCATCATCCGTGCTACCACCACTACCATCACCATCACTACCATCACCATCATCATCGTAGCTTCCACTACAACCACCACCATCATTATGCTACCACTACAACCACCATCACCATGTTGCCACTACAGCCACCATCATCATGTTACCCACCACTACCACCATCATCATGCTACCACCACTACCATCACCATCACTACCATCACCATCATCATCATAGCTTCCACTACAACCACCACCATCGTTATGCTACCACCTACACCATCCATTGCCACTTACAATCACCATCATCATGTTACCACCACTACCACCATCATCTGCTACCACACTACCATCACCATCACTACCATCACCATCATCATCATGCTTCCACTACAACCACCACCATCGTTATGCTACAACCACCATCATTATGCTACCACTACAACCACCATCACCTATTATTGCCACTATACCATCATGTTACCCCACTACCACCATCACCATCACTACCATCACCATCATCATCATGCTTCCACTACCACCACCACCATCATCGTGCATTACAGCACACCATCACATCCGCTACCACCATCATCATTGTACCACTACAACCACCATCACCATGTTACCACTTCAGCCACCATCATCATGTTACCACTTACATCACCATCACTACCATCACCATCATCATCATGGCTTACTATAACCACCACCATCATTATGCTACCACTACAACCACCATCACCATGTTACCACTACAGCCACCATCATCACGTTACCACCACTACCACCATCACCATCACTACCATCACCATCATCATCGTAATGCTTCCACTACAACCACCACCATCATCTATTGCCACTACACACCATCATCTATGCACCCACAGCCACCATCATCATGCTACCACTACAGCCACCATCATCATGCTACCACTACAACGACCATCATCATACCCTACAGCTACCATCATCATGTTACACCACTACGGCATCGCCACTGCAGACCATCATCATGCCACTACAACGACCATCATCATGTTACCACTACAGCCACAACATACTACTACCACTACAACAACCATCATTACCACTACCACTACAACCACCATCATCATGCTGCCACTACAGCCACCATCATCATGCTACTGTACCATCATCATACTACAACCACCATCCTGCCACTACAACCACCATCATCATGTACTACAACCACCATGCTACCACCCACCATCATCATGCTACTACACCCATCATCATGCCACTACAACCTCTCATACTACCACTACAACCACCATCACCATGTTGCCTGGCCACCACCATCCTCATGCTGCCACTACAACGCATCATGCGCCTCCGACCATCATCATATTTACCCACTACAGCCACCATCATCATGCTACCACTACAACGACCATCATCATGTTACCACTACAACGACCATCATCATGTTACCACTACCATCATCATGTTACCACCACAGCCACCATCATCATGCTACCACTGCAACGACCATCATCATGTTACCACTACAACCACCATCACCATGTTACCACCAGCCACCATCTACCACTACAACGACCATCATAATGTTACCACTAACGATATCGTCACTGCAGCCACCATCATCATGCTACTACCGACCATCATCATGTTACCACTAGCGACATCATCATGTTGCCACTACAGCTACCATCATCTATGCTACTACAGCCACCATCATCATGCTACCACTGCGACATCCATCATGTTACCACTACAACCACCAACATACTACTACCACTACAGCAACCATCATTACCCCTGCCACTACCATCATCATATTACCGTACCGTAATGTACCACTACCGCCTGTCATGCCCCACTACGTACCATCATCATGCTACCACTCTAGCCACCATCATCATGCTACCACTACAACCACCCATCTTCATGCTACCACTACAGCCACCATCATGATGCCGCACTACAACCACCATCATCATGTTGCGCCCTACCATCATCCTGCTACCACTACAACCACATCATCGTGCTACCACTACAACCACCCTGCTACCACTACAACCACCATCATCATGCTACCAGCCACCAATCATCATGCTACCTACAACCACCATCATCATGCTACCACACAACCACCATCACCGTATTTACCACAACAACCACCAACATACTACTACCACTACAACAACCATCATTACCACTACCACTACCACTACAGCACACCAGCATGAGACTACTACAGCCTGCACACCTAACTGTGCAGGGCTACTGGCCTCACACCTAACTGTGGGGCTACTACAGCCTGCACACCCTAATAACAGCCTGCAGCTGCCCGGCCACACACACTAACCAGGCTGCTACTGCCTGCACCGAACTGTACAAAGAGCTACACAGCCTGCACACCTAACTGTACAAGGCCTGCTACAGCCTGCACACCCTAACCTGTGGGCTACTACAGCCTGCACCAGACTGTGTAAGGCTACTACAGCCTGCACACTGGCTGGCCACAGGGCTACTACAGCCTGCTCCCCTGAGGCTGCTACAGCCTGCACACCAAACTGTCCAAGGCTATTACAGCCTGCACCTAACTTCCTGGGGCTATGCAGCTGCACCCTAACTGTACAAGGCTACTACAGCCTGCACACCTAACTGTGCAAGGCTACTACAGCCTGCACACCTAACTGTGCAAGGCTACTACAGCCTGCACACCTAACTGTGCAAGGCTACTACAGCCTGCACACCTGTAGGCTACTACAGCCTGCACACCTAACTAGAACCACCACCACCTCCATTCTCACGCTACCAGATCATCAACACCACTACTATCATCACCACAACCACTATCACCACCACCACTACTACCATCCCCCTGGCTGTGTTACCTGCTATAGTACCGTAGGTTTTGTACCATAACAACTTGTGTGATCGTGTTGGATAAAAGATGCCAACATGCGAGAAATAAAGGTGAAACGACCACAGATTCCACACCAGTCAGTTTACTTAACACTAATGCGGCAAACTTTTTTTGCGTTATTTTCACATTGTTGATAACATAGTTGCCAACACGTTACCAACAGTATACGTTAGTTTGGATTCACTGTAATATGTAACCTCCTGAAAAACGTAAAGTCGCAACTCATAACATTTTCATATATTCCGCACCCAAAAGATCAGCTTTTTTTTTCTGCCCCTCCCCTCCTCCGAGTATTTTCCCAGCGTAGAATAATTTTTGAGTGCAGGTGAGAACAAAAGTTTCCAGTATTTTTCATCTGAACATTGTCATGAATTTCTCACTCCTGTACTGCAATGTTTTCAGAAGGGATTGTGTCTACTTTCTCAATATATTAGTTTAAGATAATAATGTTTGATGGTCTCAGGTTGTATACTTGTTTAGATGTTCCACTATTGTTGTTCTTGTAGTTATAAATTATGTTAAACGTTCACTTCTTAAGAATTATTATTTAATACGTATTAATAACCACCCCAGTGCTTTCTTCACAGTATATAAACTTGTGATCATCGCAGACGGTGAGGTTAGTTATCATTACCTGCAGATGACTCACTTGAGTGTCCTCATATGATAAAGTTTGATTGTGTCTTTTTGGAATTCGTATCACAAGTTTTATTTTATCTGTCAACAATGGAGTTTTTCCTCTATGAAATATCTAGTTATTATTTTCATTGTCCAACAGAAAACTGCATTAGCGTCTGAGATTAAGTTGTTGGCACATAAGACTTTACCCTCGACTCTGGGATCCTTCAAGAATAACGAGATGAAGTAGTAGTTTGTTTCTTATTAATGCTAGATACGATATAAGAAAGTGACATAGAGATGAAGTCAGTTTCCTGATACAAGGAGCTTCCCTACAGTAACACTGATGTCCTGTACTACTCCCAAATACAGTACAAGACGTTTTTGTTATATAATACAAAACCACCACACTAGTTTTTGTCCCTTTACTATTTCAATCTTTAATATATAAACGATAACAAGAAAATCGCATCTGCCAAAATACTTGACGATGCCTCTGTATACTACGCTCTCACTGTATTTGTCTCCAAGTGCTCGTAAAACCTTGTGATAGTGGTGAAATAGTCGTAAAGGCGCAGGACTGTCCGTTGTTGTTGTCCTGCCTTGTGCACGTCACCGAGTCTGTGTATTCAGTAATTTACTTCCAAGAACTATTGTAATGTTCCTTAATATTGGCTAGTTTTAATGCTATTCACTTGGGTTTTTTTTTTATTTTACCTTGTGGAGTAGAACTTGATAGTCTATAGTAAGGGCAACATCCCCCTCCCTATTTTTCGTTTTATAAGTCCTTCCTTCCTTCCTTCCTTTCCTTCCTTCCTTCCTTCCTTCCTTCCTTATGCTTTGTTATATCGGCACCGTTTCTCCCTTGTTAATGTTGATAAAATTTATTTCCATTTGAATCAGTTTAAATTTTCTTTCTTAGACATAATCCTCACTGGTTTCTTGTTAATAAAAGCCTCGGCTCTCAATTTTTCTTCCTCGTCCATAATACCGGTTTTATATAATTTCCTTTTAATGATAATTCAGAGTTTCAGTCACCAATTTCACCGTCTCATGACTCACCTTTAAAAAGCTTGTAATCTAACTTCATGACTCACAACCTCCTCACCTGCACGTGGAGGTGCTTGTCAGGGCTTCACTTTATTCTGTCGTCCCGACGAAGACCACAGTGTTGTCTCTAACCATTTGTCTATAAAGTCAGCTGAATCTACATCCTCCTGTCTACCATGTGTACTACACCCTGCTGATATACATGTGTGCTTCACCCTGTTATACATGTATACTACACCCTGCTGGTATACATGTGCACTACACCCTGTACCTAGTACAAAATGCAGGCCTACATAGAGCTATTACAGCCTGCAAGTCTAAATATTTACTACTTCTTGAAAAATTACAAAACTATTACAGCCTGCACACCTAACTGTACACGACTACTACAGCCTGCATACCAAACTGAACAAGGCTACTACAGCCTGCACACCTAATTGTCCAAGACTACTACAGCCTGCACACCTAACTGAACAAGACTACTACAGCTTGCACACCTAACTGTACAAGACTACTACAGCCTGCACACCAAACTGTACAAGACTACTACAGCCTGCACACCTAACTGTACAAGACTATTACAGCCTGCACATCTAACTGTACAAGACTACTGCAGCCTGCACACCTAACTGTACAAGACTACTACAGCCTGCAGATCTACAGTGTTACATATATTCAGGATAAAAGACACACTACTCGTATTATAAGGCCAGGCAGCTGCACATAATGTGTCTCTCACTTGAAGCAACAGGTTGGCAAGTCTCGCCCCAACAATGTTTAATTTATTTCCTCAGTACATATTACAACTCTATTTTGACCTGGAATGACTTTGTAGATTCAATCTTGTTTTTCCTTCTCAGTTTGGAAGTATTCTCCAGGAAGATATAATTTACATCCAATTTTCCAGATATATTTGTGTATACGCCCAGGTGTATGGGTGCGCCACAGACTTAAGGTATAAGATACATTAACGTGTGTATGAGCTATTGAGACAGGGAGTGTATGTGCGTTTACTCTTCATGTATCAAAATACATATTCGTACACAACAGGGTAGAATGCCTCGTAAACACAACAGGCAGAGAAACACGAAACTCCTCAGTTAACTTACAAAAACAAACACAGGGGAGGAGATCGTCACCTTTCACTGTCACAGACTGGAGGGAGGAAAGTGGTGGGGGTCACAACTCTCCCCTGGCTGTACTTCACGCATGACATAAATGGAATAACACAGATGAAAACATAAAAAGAGTATTATCATTAATCTACATCTAATGAAAGGTTGAACAGGTACCACTCGCCCACTCACACACAGCTGTAATACACGCCCACTCACACAGCTGTATTACACGCCCACTCACCCACAGCTGTATTTCACGCCCACTCACCCACAGCTGTATTTCACGCCCACTCACCCACAGCTGTATTTCATGCCCACTCACCCACAGCTGTATTTCCACGCCCACTCACCCACAGCTGTATTACACGCCCACTCACCCACAGCTGTATTACACGCCCACTCAAACACAGCTGTATTACACGCCTACTCACCCACAGCACACACGCCCACTCACACACAGCTGTATTACACGCCCACTCACACACAGCTGTATTACACGCCCACTCACCCACAGCTGTGCCACACGTCCACTCAACACAGCTGTATTACACGCCCACTAACACAGCTAAGTCACACGCTCACTTACACACAGCTGTAATACACGCCCACTACACAGCCAGCTGTATCGCCCACTCACCCACAGCTGTATTTCACGCCCACTCACCCACAGCTGTATTCACGCCCACTCACCCACAGCTGTATTTCATGCCCACTCACCCACAGCTGTATTTCACGCCCACTGACCCACAGCTGTATTACACGCCCACTCACCCACAGCTGTACACGCCCATCAAACACAGCTGTATTACACGCCTACTCACCCACAGCTGTATTACACGCCCACTCACACACAGCTGTATTACACGCCCACTCACACACAGCTGTATTACACGCCCACTCACCCACAGCTGTACACGTCCACTCACACAGCTGTATTACGCCCACTCACAGCTAAGTCACACGCTCACAGCTGTATTACACGCCTACTCAAACAGCTGTATTTCACGCCCACTCACACAGCTGTATTTCACGCCCACTCACACAGCTGTATTTCACGCCCACTCACCCACAGCTGTATTTCACGCCCACTCACCCACAGCTGTATTACACACTCACACACAGCTGTGCCCACTGACACACAGCTGTGTCACACGCTCACTTACACACAGCTGTATTACACGCCTACTCACAAACAGCTATATTTCACGCCTCACACACAGCTGTATTACACGCCCACTCACACACAGCTGTATTACACGCCTACTCACACACAGCTGTATTTCACGCCCACTCCACACACAGCTGTATTTCACGCCACTCACCCACAGCTGTACTACCGCCTCACACACAGCTGTATTACACTACTCACACACAGCTGTATTTCACGCCCACTCACACACAGCTGTATTACACGCCCACTCACACACAGCTGTATTACGCTCACTCACACAGCTGGCTGCACGTCCTCACACACAGCTGTATTACGTCCACCCACACAGCTGTGCCACGCCCGCTCACACAGCTGTATTACACGCTCACTCACACCTGCTTCACACGTCCTCACACACAGCTGTATTACGCGCCCACTCACCCACAGCTGTGCCACACGTCCACTCACACACAGCTGTATTACACGTCCACCCACACACAGCTGTGCCACACGCCCGCTCACACACAGAAGAAGAAGAAGTGAAAAAAAATCTATAGTGAGAAACAATATATGTATGTTGTGTTGTCAAAGTAAGAGAAACAATTGAAACCCTGCAATTGTGTGTAAATGAGGCAAAAAGTGCCAGAAGGTTGGTGCTGCAGTAGTCGCGATCACTATGGTGGGTTTTTTCTCAGCTGAGACAAAATGCACCGGCCCCTCCGCAAGATTTACAGTTGATTGGCTGTTGCAAACCTGTCCGATTTTGTCCTGAGTAATAATATATTTCTAAATGAGTTTATTCATAATGACCGTTTCTGACGAGAAAGATACTTATTTTTACCCACAATCAGACATACTAAGACAAATTGCATATCAGTAATATTACATTATGCAAAAACTAGCATTTTAAAAGATCAGAATCACATTTAAATATTACACGGCCTTCAGCAGAGGCGTGTAATATGACTGCGAGCTACTTCATACATTAAATACATCCTCCGAAAGCGTGAATTCGCTACCCTAGTTTATCAGTTAATTCACGTATAATACTTCTGATAAACTTCCTACGTGCTCCTGTTTGAAATAATGAAGGTATGTATCTTTATAAAATTTAGTTAAATATCTTTCTCGTGAGAAACGGTCATTATGAATTAAGTCATTTAGAAATACATCATCACTCAGGACAAAATCGGACAGGTTTGCAACAGCCAATCAGCTATAACTCTTGAGGAGGGGGCGGGGCATCTTTTGTCAGCTGGGAAAAAACGCGCTATAGCAAGACACAAAAACATGGCAAAACATCCACTAATTCCTGCCAATGATGATGTCCACAAAGATGTTATTGTGCCACTACAACACTCACTTATACAACACCAGTTACCTTGATCTACTCCAACACTCACTTATACAACACCAGTTGCGATCTACTCCAACACTCACTTATATAGCACCAGTTACCTTGATCTACTCCAACACTCACTTATACAACACCAGTTACCTTGATCTACTCCAACACTCACTTATACAACACCAGTTACCTTGATCTACTCCAACACTCACTTATACAACACCAGTTACCTTGATCCACTACAACACTCACTTATACAACACCAGTTCTCTCCCAACACTCACTTCACCAGTTACCTTGATCTACTCAACACTCACTTATACAACACCAGTTACCTTGATCTACTCAACACTCACTTATACAACACCAGTTACCTTGATCTCTCAACACTCACTTATACAACACCAGTTACCTTGATCTACTCAACACTCACTTATACAACACCAGTTACCTTGATCTACTCCAACACTCACTTATACAACACCAGTTACCTTGATCTACTCCAACACTCACTTATACAACACCAGTTACCTTGATCCACTACAACACTCACCTATACAACACCAGTTACCTGATCCACTACAACTCACTTATACAACACCAGTTACCTTGATCCACTACAACACTCACCTATATAACACCAGTTACCTTGATCCACTACAACACTCACTTATACAACACCAGTTACCTTGATCTACTACAACACTCGCCTATATAACACCAGTTACCTTGATCCACTCAACACTCCTTCTACAACACCAGTTACCTTGATCCTACAACACTCCTTATAACACCAGTTACCTTGATCCTCAACACTCACTTCTACAAGTTACCTTGATCCACTACAACACTCACTTATACAACACCAGTTACCTTGATCTACTCAACACTCACTTATACAACACCAGTTACCTTGATCCACTACAACACTCACCTATACAACACCAGTTACCTTGATCCACTACAACACTCACTTATACAACACCAGTTACCTTGATCCACTACAACACTCACCTATACAACACCAGTTACCTTGATCTACTACAACACTCACTTATACAACACCAGTTACCTTGATCCACTACAACACTCACCTATATAACACCAGTTACCTTGATCCACTACAACACTCACTTATACAACACCAGTTACCTTGATCCACTACAACACTCACCTATATAACACCAGTTACCTTGATCCACTACAACACTCACTTATACAACACCAGTTACCTTGATCTACTACAACACTCGCCTATATAACACCAGTTACCTTGATCCACTACAACACTCACTTATACAACACCAGTTACCTTGATCTACTACAACACTCGCCTATATAACACCAGTTACCTTGATCCACTACAATACTCACTTATACAACACCAGTTACCTTGATCCACTACAACACTCACTTATACAACACCAGTTACCTTGATCCACTACAACACTCACTTATACAACACCAGTTACCTTAGTCTACTCCAACACTCACTTCTACAACACCAGTTACCTTGATCTACTCCAACACTCACTTATACAACACCAGTTACCTTGATCTACTCCAACACTCACTTATACAACACCAGTTACCTTGATCCACTCCAACACTCACTTATACAACACCAGTTACCTTGATTCACTCCAACACTCACTTCTACAACACCAGTTACCTTGATTCACTCCAACACTCACTTCTACAACACCAGTTACCTTGATCTACTCCAACACTCACTTATACAACACCAGTTACCTTGATCCACTCCAACACTCACTTATACAACACCAGTTACCTTGATTCACTCCAACACTCACTTCTACAACACCAGTTACCTTGATTCACTCCAACACTCACTTCTACAACACCAGTTACCTTGATCCACTCCAACACTCACTTATACAACACCAGTTACCTTGATTCACTCCAACACTCACCAACTTATACATATAGTTTCAGTAAAACATTTAATATAAGAGCCACATTTTTCCTCCATCCAATTAAGTAACAAAGCTTTCACAAATTACTGTACATAAATATGTCTTAGAGTTTGTAAAAAGAAAGTTTCAAATCATAAAACAAAATGAAATATATAGTTTGAAGAAAAATATTAAATGTTCTTTTAATAATGTCATGTGGAATTTTTTCCCCCTCATCTTTCAAAAGTTTTCATAAAATAGTAGAACTGTGGAAATGTGTGGTGAGGGGAAACTCCCCTCACTGTGACCTGATGAAAGTGAAAAATTGTGACAAACGCAAACTGTTGTCCCTTACTGTGATAAAGTTCATGTGACTTATTTCATCTAAAAAGTTACATATATATATTTCATGTAAATCCACAATGAAAACGTGGATAAGATATATGCAAGTAAATCACTGTAGGTGCGCGTGATCTAGGTATATGCTGATAACCACAAGGAAAGAAGAAAACACGAAAGCGCTTGGGAACTTCGTGTTTTCTTCTTTCCTTTGTTATCAGTATATATATATATATATATATATATATATATATATATATATATATATATATATATATATATATATATATATATATATATATATATATATATTATATATATATATATATATATTTCATGTAAATCCACAATGAAAACGTGGCCTCACGGGACAACCCTCTCCCGACCAATATAAACTGGTAAACCAAAAATACCTCAACTTTGCGTTTCACTGAAGACCTTTAAGTGAGATAATCACCAACATAATTATGTGATCTTGATGGTGATTCAAGAAAGATGATAACGAAATAGCTTATCATCATTTTTTGGCAGTGATGAAGTGCTGATGTTGGAAGAAAAAAGTTTAGACAGATAGATGGACGAATGAGAAAAAAGGCAAAGCAGCCCAATACTCAGTGGTACAGAGTAAAGACTATGAACATTGACTGAAAGAAGTACGGTACATTTGTATAAGAAACATGTGCAGCAATGATACAGCCTTCGAAAATGATCACCATGCGACTCACTAATATTTAATGAACATAAAGTCTCTCTCTCTCTCTCTCTCTCTCTCTCTCTCTCTCTCTCTCTCTCTCTCTCTCTCTGTCATTTCCTCCTCCTTCCGTGTTAAGGAGAGACTGGGAGGAGGAAGAGGGGAGATAATTTTTCCCCATCTTAATTCACTGTTTAAATTCATTATCTTGTTCACTGTCTCCTGCCATTGATTTATTCCAATGTCTTATTCCCTCTATTTGTTCACTCTTTTAATCCTCTATCTTAACCTACTGTCTTTTTCCACTGTTTAATTCCTTCGTCTTAACACAATATCTTAATCCCCTGAGCCCAACGTCTTTATCTCGGTCTTAATCCATTGTCCTAGTTTGAATCAAAATATCAAAGTCAATTGACAATTTCTTAACATTATTCCCTAAATAAATTATAGTAAATTAATTAATTTATCATCACCTTACCGATGTTTTTAGTGATGTAATAATAACATCATAAACCTTCCAGTTAACATGGAGCCAACAGTATTAAGTACCGGTGTTGTGACAATAAAACACACGTTAAGTTCCATAGTACTGAACTAGGTACTAGCAGCAGGTGGTAGTCAGTAATACTACTGAACTAGGTACTAGCAGCAGGTGGTAGTCAGTAATGCTACTGAACTAGGTACTAGCAGCAGGTGGAAGTCAGTAATGCCACTGAACTAGGTACTAGCAGCAGGTGGTAGTCAGTAATGCCACTGAACTGGGTACTAGCAGCAGGTGGTAGTCAGTAATACTACTGAACTAGGTACTAGCAGCAGGTGGTAGTCAGTAATACTACTGAACTAGGTACTAGCAGCAGGTGGTAGTCAGTAATGCCACAGAACTAGGGACTAGCAGCAGGTGGTAGTCAGTAGTCAGTAATGCTACTGAAATAGGTACTAGCAGCAGGTGGCAGTCAGTAATACAACTGAACTAGGTACTAGCAGCAGGTGGTAGTCAGTAATACTACTGAACTAGGTAGTAGCAGCGGGTGGTAGTCGTAATACCACTGAACTAGGTAGTAGCAGCAGGGGGTTGAAGTTACTAGTAGCCGTCAGAAAACTCAGGCTACGCTATGACACATGAGCGAAATATACCGTATAATTCAAGAGTTTGTTGTGATTCTACACGTCAGTGTTACGTCACTCCAGTTGTAAACACCGGGAAACATGGACGAAAAATACATATAAAACAGAAGTGATTCACAGAAGTGAGGAAAGTTTTACAATGCAAACCTCCCTTCCGTTTTATATGTACAATGATGGCATGAAAAAATATATAAATTATTGTAGCAGCCGGAAATTGTATACACGTGGGAATTTATTGGTGTGTTGTGAATAACAAATAATAAAGGATAAATAAAACTTGTCATTCCAGCAGTAACAAGGGTGTGAGACTGAAAGGACGGGTATGTACAGTTGAGGAAATGTGTTCCTACTACCCCTGTGGTAACCCGTGTTTCCAAACGGCCAAATAACCTATCCACAATCACGTCCGTCGTTACACGACCAATACCCATTCATTCAAAAATAGTGATACTACTACTGCGACGGTGCCGTTTGGAGATACAGGTTACCACAGGGTGGAATACGAACACATTTCCGCAACTGTCTCAGTACAGCGCAAACATATACACGCCAGACAAAAGTTGAGGAACATTCACACCCACAGACCTTCTAAACTAAACCATCCTGGAGCCTTCTCTTAATGAGAAAATACCACGTAATATGAATAACTAGCTCCACCAACCACTACCACACATCTTCTCCACCCACGCTCTCACACTTCTCCACCTATCCTCACAAACCCCTCTATCCACCCACTACTATTACTACTTTGCTGTCTCTCGGAATCGAGTATGACGATCATCCAGCTAGGATACAATGATATGAGATGACTAAAGAGGCCGATACGGGGCCCGCAGGGTCGTACGCATTTGCTGCATATGTGGAGGACTGCACCTAGTGCGGCAGGGGCGGTGGCAGCGTCTTTCCGGCGTTGGCGCTTGTCTGTCTCGGTTTGCAGTCGGGCTAACTCGAAAGTATTGACACCTTCTCGTGTGTGCTCCTCCAAGCGTTACGATGTGGAGTAATCGACTCCCAGGTGAAGGGGTAGATTTGGCACTTTTTCAGGTTTGTCTTAAGACTATCTTTATACCTTTTCAATTGCCCGCCGGCGTTACGTTTACTATTCGTTAGGTGACTGTCTACCGTCGTCCATGCTTGTAACATGGCCAGTCCAGCGTAGCTGTTCATGGATAATGGAAGCCTCGATGCTTCTACAGTTGGTGTCAGCAAGAATACTGGTATTTGTTCTCTTGTCTTCCCAGCGAACTCGGAGGATGGAACGTAGACCACGGTGGTGAGAGTTTTCAAACGCCTTTAGGTGCTTCCTGTATGTGACCCATGTCTCACTACCATATAGCAGGATGGGGAGGACAACTGCTCGATATACATGCAGCTTTGTAGATAATTTCAGCTCCCTACAGCTGAAGACACGGTTTCGGAGTCCGCCAAAGGCTTGACATGCACATCTGATCCGGTGCTCAATCTCTTCATGGATGTCTGCAGTGGTGGACAGGTGGGAGCCGAGATACCGAAAGTGGGTAACATTAGGGAGGGTAGTACCGTTAAGCTGGATGGATGGTGGAGGTGTGTCTGAACCTGGGGCAGGTTGAAAGAGAATCTGAGTCTTACATACATTCACCTCAAGGCCGAAGTGCGCATACGCATCTGCATAGGTGTTTAGGATCTCCTGTAAGTCGTGTTCAGTGTGAGCAACAAGGGTGAGGTCGTCTGCATAATGAAGTTCAGTAATGGAAGCTGTCAACACCTTTGTTCTTGCCTGGAGTCGTCTTATGTTGAAAAGGCCCCCCTTCACCCGGTACTCGATGTCCACTCCGCCGGCTAAATTGGCGCTGGCACGAGTGGGGAAGGCAGCCAAGAAAATGGAAAAGAGAGTTGGTGCCGCTGTGCAGGACACTGCCGTTCATGCCATCGTGGAGTTGCCTCACAATGGAGATGAATTTTGGTGGGCAGCCAAAATGGCTGAGGGTCCACCAGAGGGCTTCCCTATTTACGGAGTTGATGGCCTTGGTTAGGTCGATGAATGCCATGTACAGGTCACGACGCTGTTCTCTGCACTTTTCCTGTATCTGGCAGGCAGCAAAGATCATGTCAGTGGTGCCACGTGATGGTCTAAAACCACATTGACATTCTGAGATTCTGTTTAAGAGGACTCGAGTGATGATCTTGCCAGCTACGGAGAGCAGCGAGATCCCATGGTAATTGCCACAGTCTGACCAGTCTCCCTTGTTCTTATAAATATTGACAATGGAAGCATATTTAAGAGCTTGGGGGATTTTCTCCATTTCCCATATATTCTCCAGGAGAGTGTGGAAACAGCTGGTAAGCAGAGGTCCTCCTGCTTTATACATCTCGGCTGGGATTCCATCAGTCCCTGAGGCTTTGTTATTTTTCATATGTTTGATGGCAGAAGCTACCTCAACCAGGGATGGATGATAGCTGAGGTGGGTCAGCTCTGGATGCTGAGGGACCTGCTGGGTAGTCAGGGCATCCACATCGATGTTTCGGCTGAGCAATGAATGTGCTCTTTCCAGCGCTGAAGGGGGCCTTCATCATTTTTAATTATGAAATTACAGTCAGATGAGCGCAGGGGGGCTGCGCCACGAGTGGTTGGCCCAGAAAATGTTTTAATGGAATTGCAAAATTCGCGCATTTTGTGCTGATCTGTATGTTTTTGTATTTCACATGCTTAATTTTAAAGACAGTCATTCTTTAGAACGCGAAGTTCCCGCTGGGCTGCCGCTTTCTTCTTGCGAAAGGTATCAGATTTGGTCTGAGACTGAGGGCTATTTTGCCATTCAGTAAAAGCAGCACGTTTATCATCGATGAGTACATTTATTGCCGGATCATTTTCATCAAACCAGTCCTGGTGTATTTTTTGATCTGGCCGAGGGTCTCTCTGCAGGTTTTGTCATAACAGTGTTGAGAGAATCCCATTCGGCACTGGGATTACCGTTGTTTGCTATTGGGTTGTTTATAAGCCAGTGTTCGAGCTACTCTCTGAAAGCATGTGCTACTGCTGGGTCCTCCAGACGCTTAGTATTAAAACCTCTTCTGGACCCAACACAGCCAAAATCCCAATTCGTGCGCCCTGCGCTAAATCAAATATATCGCATGTCGTGTACAGCCACGGCTCTATCACTCCTACTACAATTCCCTTCCTAACCTCCTGCTTCTTCCTGTCATCTTCCCCGCTCTGACTTTCGCTGCCAGCAACTTTTGGAGCTTCTATTACTCGTATTTAGGCTTGCTCACCCTCACACACACTCCCCCATCCCCCATACATTCCACCACATAACCTAACGCAATCCCAAGTCCGCGACCACAGAGAGATGTGGTGGTGGTAGTGGTGGCGGTCTCCACATACATCACCACCACCACACTGGGGTACACTGGTGGTTAGGGCGTGTCATAGGAGGGAAGATCAGCTAAAACTAATGGTATCACTTTTTTTGAGATTTTAGTGTATATAAACAGAAAGTAATTTCAGTTCAATATTTTGCAACCTTTGCTAGGTAAATTTTAGCGTGAAATTTATCGAAAATCTAACTTTTTATTATTGCATTAGTGCATTACAATTAAATAGTGAACATTGCTTTCTGGCTTCATTCTTTAACAACCTTCTTAATATTTTTTCTGTTTCAGATTCTGATGCATTTATAAGTTGATAATATTTGCGATGGCTGCTTGTGTCAGGGCGAACCAAAAAATCCAATACATCTCAGTCACTATCTTAGATTCTGGGAAGCTCCTGAAGTCAGGTGCCTACATTGAGAGATGCTTTGAGATACGGTGTTTTTAATCAGGCAAATCAGTGAAAAGACCAAGAACTTACACAAGCAAAGACATTGCCAGTGATATGACCCAGCTGTGTGGCACAGTACACTCTGGCTAACGCTCAGTTCAAGCCTCCCAGTCATAACAAGTCAGAAGAAGATTAGTAGAGACTGCTAGCCAGTTGGGAAAAGGCAAAGATATCTCTTGAGAGAGGAAAACTTGCAGTTAAGGACAGCTTTGCCAAAGCAACTGGACCAGTTATTTGACATAATTACTTGCAAGTGCCCAATTGTTCTCTGTCCTGAGTTTGGATGCGATCGTGACTGTAAATCCGAGGCCCATCTCCTGTATTTGCAAGCGTGAACTGAAGATTCCTGTGATCAGACTGGCATTTGTCCAAAGCACAGAGAAGACTGGCAGTATAGGGGCTCTCATGATTTTCTGGCCAAGATATTCCGGGTCAAGAGACCAGGAGAGGCTGCCACAGAGACAGAAGACAGAAGAGTTGCCGAGGAAAAGAGACTTGAAGGCCCAGGGTGAGGTAAAAAGGCCGATGATTGGAGTCAAGCTGATTCAGGATTTAATGACTTCCCATGGCTGATCCGAGTGCTGACCAGGAGAATGGTGACTTTGTCCCTAACCCAGAAAATAATGATCCCCAAACCTTCCAGGCATAAGATTCCGAAATAGGAAAGATGTCGAGCATAGCTCTGGCCAGCATGCGACACCACTGGTCTCAGAAACTGCAGGAATAGCAACAGCTGCCTGGATTGACGGTGGTTTGATAACACCTGATGATGTTCACTGGTGATAGATCATAACAAAGTAAGGAGAGCTCAGGAGAAACTTGTCAGTAACCTAGAAGAGGAGTTTGATAAGGGGATAAGAGAAAATGGAATCAATTGTTTGTTCTTTGATGGAGAAGGGATACCAGCACTAAAAGAGTGTTCATGGTTAAGGAGATTCTGACAAGTTTGTTCCCTACCATGGTGAAGGAGAACACTACTCCTGCTGCAGTGAACCAGGAGAGGGAAATGTTGTATTTACTACTCAGAAAAGAATGACATCAGAAACCAGCCCTGAGATAATTGGCAGATAACATTGTGAACTGGCTCAGAGAGAGAGGAGCGTGAACCAGACCACCAGGCCATTGGAGGGACAGCTGCTGAACACAGGGTGGCAAGAGGGTCATACAGTGGATAGGCGGAAGATTGGGAGAGCTGGTCTGGATTGTTTGTGACCTCCACACCAACGAGTTGCCACTCAGACATCTGATCCAGGAGCTGGATGGCAAGACTCTTTCAAACAACAGATGGTCTGGTCCTCTTGGCAAGATGCTGGACTCTGCCACTGAGTTAGAAATAAATCAGGAGCTTTAGAAAAAAATCTGATTGGCCCTCCCACTCGTTGAGCTTGCACATACTGTCATTGACGGCCTGAGTACTGACCAGTACTATGGTTACATGATTTGCAATTACCATCAAAACTGGGGTCATGCCTGATAGACTTGCTTACCTGCAGATAGGTCGATCTCACATTCTAGGTGGCTCACAACGGCTCTCAGGTTCTGCAAATTTGGGTCGCTCATCATAAGCAAGGACCCAACTTCACAACCTGAGACTTATTGTCCAATTCATCGTGAGTGTCTGCGCAAATTGGTTCAACACAAAAGGAATCAAGTCATCGTTCTCCAGAAAGGTCAGGGTATGTTTCTCTTCCAGCTTGAGCTCCTGAGAGTCAGCCAAGGAAGGTTGTTCAGATTATTGGAGCAGACTGTGAGAGATCTTCCTGGTATACTCATCCGAGGGCAGTTCTCCAGACAATGCTCTGCAGTAAGGATGAGGAGGGAGAGAAGAGTGGCAGTCAAAAGATCTTGGATATGAGACCTTAAGGAGGATCTGGGCATGACAGATCAGTTGGTGACGATTCCTTCAGGGTCAGAAGAAGACTCCTGAAGTCAATCTAGAGTGCCAATCTGGGCTGGCAGTGAGCCCCCCTCTTACCTGCAGCCTCACCAATGTTTAATTCAGAGCTTTCTGGACAACCCCATGCATGTCCCTACCTGGCCCTTGCACACCCAGGTATAGAGCGTTGTGTACAGCAAGTGAGCGGGCAGCAGTCACGATATTACAGCCAGGAGGAGAGGCTACATCCGAGCTCAGGTGGTCAGCAGGGGTGATGAGTAGAGAAACAGAAGCAAGAAAGACATACTCTTTATGGTGTGCAGCAACACGGGTCGTAGTAGTAACCCCGGTTTCTGTATTTGATGATTTTGTTTTCTAAGGAATATTAAATTTAATAAATGTGTCAAGATCATTCGTTTCCACTATTCTGGATCATTTTCATCTAATAAATTAACCTGATACATTTACTTTACTTTAAATAAGCTATTTAGTAGTGTTGGTAAAGGAATTGGGAATACTGAATTTTTCATAGATTTCAAGTTAAAATTTACCAAGCAAAAAATGAAAACTTTTCAAATCAGAATATCACATGATTCTGCACATAGAACTACATCATTAACACTATGGGCCGATTTTTCAAACTCAAAAAAATAAAATTCGCCTCCGTATGACACACCCTACTGGTGGTGGTGGTGGTTAGTGTTGGTATGACAGACCCCAGTGATAAGGATATTGTGGCATTGAATATTATAAGTTATTGCTAATATGTGTTTGTTTAGTTCTATACATAGAGCGTAACTTATTTACATATGCGAGAGTACCGTAGTGTGAGACAATACACCTGGTCACACACGTGTTGTTCACATCTGCGTGAGGGGCATCAAACACATTTGTGTGATTTTCTGTAGATGGGAATTAACGTAGCTACAAGTGGAAAAGGGTAGATACAATGAACTAGCCGCTGTATGTAGCAAAATTTAAATTTAAATTTAAGCCACCCCTCCTAGCACCCACAAACACACTAGAAAAGATTATTTAGAATATGTTTCTGAGGTATAATTCCTCAAACCAATATTGACAAATAATGTTCTAAATGGAAAAATTATCAGTTACCAATTGAAACGAATTCCTGACTCATGAAAATAATGAATGTTGTTTGTTTATTACCAAAGTATAGCTTTATTTTAGTTGTTTTATGAGAGATACTGGTGGTGAATATGACGATGTTGCTTCAAGTATGTAATTTTAACATTTCCTGCAGAGTTTTACACAAGAGTCGCCAGAATTCGATGTAATAGTTGATTATTTTTATATTCTGGAGAATTAAGTTCTACTGTCTATATTTTAATTGTGTTATCCTAGCTCTTCCCTGCACTCTGTATCACCTACAATCTTATATTTGCAAATAATTGATGTCAAATATAAACACAGTAGTAAAATACAGGTTAATTAACCATTAATATGTTATATGGAACATAAATATGACTTCCAAAAAAAGCCTCATATATTTCCTCACCCCAGTCTGACGAATTGCTGCTTCTTATATGTTCTGTCAGGGCTCACCGGTACTGATCACCTATTTGTGTGTGTGTGTGTGTGTGTGTGTGTGTGTGTGTGTGTGTGTGTGTGTGTAGAAGGCCTAAGTGTCAAATTATTGTGCACTCATATTCATCCTGCGAACCGGAGGGCAAAAGGATTATATAGTAGAGGTCACAAAGGGTGTGTAGGAGTCTGATGGTGATGGTTATGATGGTGGGGTGTCCACAGCAGGACTCTGGACACAGCATTAGTCACGCCAGCCGCCCACTTGATTAACAACAATTATAAGGAACGTCACTGCTAAATGTCGTTAACCCTTATTATTACCCGAGGAACAACCGCTCTAGCTGTAAAATTCTTGCTGCCAACAATCAAAAAATTACTGCCAACAACAACAGTAACAACCTTACTGCTTACAACAGTAACAACCTTCGTACCAACAACAACAGTAACAACCTTACTGCCAACGACGTCAGTAACAACCTTACTTCTAACAACAGTAACAACCTTACTGCCAACAACAACAGTAACAAACTAACTGCAAACAACAGTAACAACCTTACTGCTAACAACAGTACCAACCTTAGTACGAAAAACAAGAGTAACAACCTTAAAGCAAATAACAGTAACAACCTTAGTACCAACAACAACAGAAACAACCTTACTGCCAACAACAACAGTAACAACCTTACTACCAATTACAGTAACAACCTAATTGCCAACAACACCTGTAACAACCTTACCAACAACAGTAACAACCTTACTGCCAACAAAAACAGCAACAACCTTACAGCCAACAACAGTAACAACCTTACAGCCAACAACAGAGTAACAACCTAATGCCAACAACGGTAAAAACTTTGCCAACAACAACAGTAACAACCTTCCTGCCACAACAACAGTAACAACTTTACTGCCAACAACAGTACCAACCTTACTACCAACAACAACAGTAACAACCTTACTGCCAACAACAACAATAACAACCTTACTGCCAACAATAGTACCAACCTTACTACCAACAACAATAGTAACAACCTTACTGCCAACAACAACAGTAACAACTTTACTGCCAACAACAGTACCAACCTCACTACCAACAACAAATGTAACAACGTCACTGCCAACAACAACAATAACAACCTCACTGTCACAACAGTAACAACCTTACTGCCAACAACAACTGGAACAACCTCACTGCCAACAACAACAGTAACAACTTTACTGCCAACAACAGTACCAACCTCACTACCAACAACAAATGTAACAACGTCACTGCCAACAGCAACAGTGACAACTTTACCAACATCAGTAACAACCTTACTGCCAACAACAACTGGAACAACCTCACTGCCAACAACAACAATAACAACCTCACTGTCAACAACAGTAACAACCTTACTGCCAACAACAACAGTAACAACCATGCAACAACAACAGTAACAACCTTACTGCCAACAACAACAGTAACAACCTTACTAGCAACAACAACAGTAACAACCTTACTGTCAACAACAACAGTAACAACCATACTGCCAACAACATCAGTAACAACCTTAATACCAACAACAACAGTAACAACCTTACTACCAACAACATCAGTAACAACCTTACTGCCAACAACAAGAGTAACAACCATACTGCCAACAACAACAGTAATAACCTTACTGCCAACAACAACAGTAACAGCCTTACTACCAACAACATCAGTAACAACCTTACTACCAACAAAATCAGTAACAACCTTACTGCTAACGACAACAGTAACAACCTTACTATCAACAACATCAGTAACAACCTCCTTGCTAACGACAACAGTAACAACCTTACTACCAACAACATCAGTAACAACCTTACTACCAGCAAATCAGTAACAACTGATAACGACAACAGTAACAACATTACTATCAACAACATCAGTAACAACCTTACTACCAACAACAACAGTAATAACCTTACTGCCAACAACAACAGTGACCTTACTACCAACATCAACAGTAACAACCTTACTACCAACAACAACAGTAACAACCTTACTATCAACAACATCAGTAACAACCTTACTGCCAACAACAACAGTAATAACCTTACTGCCAACAACAACAGTGACAACCTTACTACCAACATCAACAGTAACAACCTTTACCAACAACATCAGTAACAACCTTACTGTCAACAACAACAGAACAACCTTACTACCAACAACAACAGTAACAACCTTACTGCCAACGACAACAGTAACAACCATACTGCCAACAACAACAGTAACAACCTAACTGCAAACAAAAGTAACAACCTTACTGCTAACAACAGTAACAACCTTAGTACGAACAACAAGAGTAACAACCTTAAAGCTAATAACAGTAACAACCATACTGCCAACAACAACAGAAACAACCTTACTGCCAACAACAACAGTAACAACCTTACTACCAATTACAGTAACAACCTAATTGCCAACAACACCTGTAACAACCTTACCACCAACAACAGTAACAACCTTAGTACCAACAACAACAGCAACAACCTTACAGCCAACAACAGTAACAACCTTACAGCCAACAACACGAGTAACAACCTTAATGCCAACAACAGTAAAAACTTACTGCCAGCAACAATAGTAACAACCTTACTGCCAACAGCAGTAACAACCTTCCTGCCAACAACAACAGTAACAACTTTACTGCCAACAACAGTACCAACCTTACTACCAACAACAACAGTAAAAAACTTACTGCCAACAACAACAGTAACAACCTTACTACCAACAACATCAGTAACAATCTTACTGCCAACAACAACAGTAACAACTTTACTGCCAACAACAGTACCAACCTTACTACCAACAACAACAGTAACAACCTTACTGCCAACAACAACAGTAACAACATACGCAACAATAGTACCAACCTTACTACCAACAACAGTAACAACCTTACTGCCAACAACAGTAACAACTTCTGCCAACAACAGTACCAACCTTACTACCAACAACAACAATAACAACCTTACTGCCAACAACAACTGGAACAACCTCACTGCCAACAACAACAGTAACAACTATACTGCCAACAACAGTACCAACCTCACTACCAACAACAAATGTAACAACGTCACTGCCAACAGCAACAGTAACAACTTTACTGCCAACATCAGTAACAACCATACTGCCAACAACAACTGGAACAACCTCACTGCCAACAACAACAATAACAACCTCACTGTCAACAACAGTAACAACCTTACTGCCAACAACAACAGTAACAACCCTGCCAACAACAACAGTAACAACCTTACTGCCAACAACAACAGTAACAACCTTACTAGCAACAACAACAGTAACAACCTTACTGTCAACAACAACAGTAACAACCTTACTGCCAACAACAACAGTAACAACCTTACTAGCAATGTAATGAGACGAATCTCACAAGAAGATTACATATAGGTAGAATATTGATAGTATAAAAGTATAAAAGAGAGGAAGATTTTGGTAGCGTGGCCGTGATAGATATTTACACTTATCGTATCTTATACGTCAATACACATCTATTACGTCTTAAGGGCGACTTCTCAAACACCGCTTCGTTACAACTCTTTATTAATTACGAACATGACATGGACACATTAATAACACCTTCTATTGAAGTTACTAGGACATTATATTTACGTTACTAGGACATCATATTACGTTACTAGACACTCTGATTCTCGGACACGAACATGAAATGAATACACTTCCCACGTAAGTAACTCATCCCATGGAAGCTCTGACAAACACTCCGCGTGACCTAGGGGAGGCCTAGCAGGTGGTCCTGGGTTGTCTCTATGGGAGACTGCTTAGCTGGGCGCCGGAGAAGTCTCGGTCCTGACCGGAGGCGACCGGAGGCTGCCTGCCTCCGGCCCTGACTTCTCTCGAGCAGGACTCGAGGCGTGGTAGCTGGCCCTTCTTGGTTACAAGACACACTCTCTCTCTGTCTCTCTCTCTCTCTCTCGCTCTGGGGAGGACTAGCGTCCTATATACTGGGAGGCGAGCCGTCAGGTTGAGCTGATCGGGGGGGCGCGGCGAAGGGTCTCCATACATTTGCCCTCGCTAATGTAGGGTCAGGTGGACTTCTTCTGCAGTGTAGGCCATTGTGTATATTGGGAGAGAGCGTGGTGCCACATGTGTGACATGGGAGGAGCCTGGCTGATTTATAACCCTTGGTCAACCGTGAGAGTTACCCTACATTTTTGACCTCCCTAATGTCGAGTCAAGTCTGGACTGTTTCTGAGATGTAAGCTGTGGTCTGACAACCCATCACTACAGCAACAACAACAGTAACAACCTTACTGTCAACAACAACAGTAACAACCTTACTGCCAACAACATCAGTAACAACCATAGTACCAACAACAACAGTAACAACCTTACTACCAACAACATCAGTAACAACCTTACTGCCAACAACAAGAGTAACAACCATACTGCCAACAACAACAGTAACAACCTTACTGCCAACAACAACAGTAACAACCTTACTACCAACAACATCAGTAACAACCTTACTACCAACAACAACAACCTTGCTACCAAAAACATCAGTAACAACCTTACTACAAACAACAACAGTAACAACCTTACTGCCAACAACAACAGTAACAACCTTACTACCAACAACAACATTAAACAACCTTACTACCAACAACATCAGTAACAACCCTACCAATAACAACAGTAACAACCATACTGCCAACAACAACAGTAACAACCTTACTGCCAACAACAACAACCTACTACCAACAACATTAGTAACAACCTTACTACCAACAACAACAGTAGCAACCTTACTGCCAACAACAGTAACAACCTTACTACCAACAACAACAGTAACAACCTTACTACCAACAACATCAGTAACAACCTGCCAACGACAACAGTAACAACCATTGCCAACAACAACAGTAACAACCTTGCAACGACAACAGTAACAACCATACGCAACAACAACAGTAACAACCTTACTACCAACAATAACAGTAACATCCTTACTGCCACGACAACAGTAACCTTACTGCCAACAACATCATAACAACCATACTACCAACGACAACAGTAACAACCTTACTACCAACAACAGTAACAACCTTACTGCCAACAACAACAGTAACAACCTTACTACCAACAACAACAGTAACAACCTTACTGCCAACAACAACAGTAACAACCTTACTGCCAACAACAACAATAACAACCTTACTGCCAACAACAGTAACAACCTTTCTGCCAACAACAACAACAGTAACAACCTTACTGCCAACAGCAACAGTAACAACCTTACTGCCAACAACAACAGTAACAACCTTACTGCCAACAACAACAGTAACAAACGTTACTGACAACAACAACAGTAACAACCTTACTGCCAACAACAACAGTAACAACCTTACTGCCAACAACAACAGTATCAACCTTACTGCCAACAACAACAGTGTCAACCTTACTGCCAACAACAACAACAGTAACAACCTTACTGCCAACAACAACAATAACAACCTTACTACCAACAACATCAGTAACAACCTTACTCCTAACGGCAACAGTAACAACCATACTGCCAACAACAACAGTAACAACCATACTGACAACAACAACAGTAACAACCTTACTGCCAACAACAACAGTAACAACCTTACTGCCAACAACAACAGTAACAACCTTACTGCCAACAACAACAGTAACTACTACCAACAACAACAGTAACAACCTTACTGCCAACAACAACAGTACAACCTTACTACCAACAACATCAGTAACAACCTTACTACCAACAACATCAGTAACAACCTTACTGCAACGACAACAGTAACAACCTTACTGCCAACAACAACAGTAACAACCTTGCCAACAACAACAGTAATACTACCAACAACAACAGTAACAACCTTACTACCAACAACCTCAGTAAAAACCTTACTACCAACAACCTCAGTAAAAACCTTACTACCAACAACATCAGTAATAACCTTACTGCCAACGACAACAGTAACAACCATACTGCCAACAACAACAGTAACAACCTTACTGCCACCAACAACAGTAACAACCTTACTACCAACAACCTCAGTAAAAACCTTACTACCAACAACATCAGTAACAACCTTACTACCAACAACATCAGTAACAACCTTACTACCAACAACAGTAACAACCTTACTACCAACAACAACAGTAACAACCTTACTACCAACAACATCAGTAGCAACCTTACTACCAACAACAACAGTAACAATCTTACTGCCAACAACAACAGTAACAACCTTACTCCAACAACAGCAACAACAACCTTACTGCTAACAACAACAGTAACAACCTTACTGCCAACAACAACAGCAACAAGAACCTTACTGTCAACAACAACAGTAACAACCTTACTGCCAATAACAACAATAACAACCTTACTGCCAACAACAGTAACAACCTTACTACCAAAAACAAAAGATAACAACCTCACTGCCAAGAACAACAGTAACAACCTTACTGCCAATAACAACAGTAACAACCTTACTGCCAACAACAGTAACAACCTTACTGCCAACAACAGTAACAACCTTACTGCCAACAACAGTAACAACCTTACTGCCAATAACAGTAACAACCTTACCGCCAACACCAGTAACAACCTTACTGCAAACAACATCAGAACAAACTTACTGTCAATATCAATAGTAACAAACTCACTGCCAACAACAACGGTAACAACATTACTGCCGACAACAATGTAAAGGTTTGTGTGCCGGATGAAACAGCAACAACAGATGCAACAGCAACAACAACAAAGACAAGATGATATAAATTATAAGTACAAACAGCAGCGGCAGCAGCTGTCCATGTTACAACCACAACGGCAATAAAATCAATAGAGGCGTTACTATAAAGATAAATGCCGGGGTAACAGCTGAAACAAACGTAAACACTGTGACAACAGGAGTAGGGGGCAACAGTAACGCAAAAGCAAAGAAGACTAATGACTACGGTTGAGAACGTCTCACCAGCGCCCCAAGAGTAAAAGCAGCAGGGGTACGACAGCAGAGAGACGTGCGGAAGTAGAAGGAAATATAACAATAAGTACAGTGCAGTAAAAGGTGTAACAGCAAAAGAACAATAACAGAGGTACAGCTGCAGCAGCTCAATAAGCTGCAGCAATAGGTGCACTACAACACAGGGAGACGGAGCAGCAGGTGCACTACAACACAGGAGGGCATAGCAGCAGGTGCACTACAACACAGGAGGGCATAGCAGCAGGTGCACTACAACACAGGAGGGCATAACAGCAGGTGCACTACAACACAGCGAGGCACAGCAGCAGGTGCACAACAGCAGATGCAAATCAAAACAGCGTAGCACAACAGCAGGTGCACTACAACAGATAGTGGGACAATAATGTACGATGTAGTTACACTAACAGGTATATTGTCAGAGCCTTTATAATGTGTCATGTCTGTAAGAAGCTTGTTTATGTTCAGTTGGTAGGAAGTGTTGAGTCACGGCAGTGATCCAGGTGTCCTTGTACTTATAGAATGATGGATAAAGAATTGCATGATAAGATGAACAGTGCGTGAGATGCTGTCAACAAAAAGGTGGTTGGAGCCATGTTAGATTGAAAGTAAGGTATCTTCAAGTTCTTCCAGTGAGCTCTAGCATAGTTTCATAGTGTGCAAGTCTGGGAAGGAGTTAAAATAATATAGAAAAACAAAACAGTGATCTGAAGAACCACTCAGAGATGGTACAGTAACTGTGTAAGAGTTTAGATTTGATAAGACGAACAAATCAAAAAAATTTGTATAATAACCGAGGAAGTCAGGGATTATCATTGGGTCTGTAACTAACTGGGCCAGGTCCTTAACAATAGAGAAATTTTCTGCTTCAAATCCATCTGCATCTGTTCAAGAAGAGTCAGTGACCCAGAGTATACTGTACGGTATTATATTAAGATCATCAAGGATGGTAATATCGGTAAAAGCTGGTGGAATGAATGCTCTCATATATAAAATTCAAAAGATCAAGAAGTGTAGAAATAATAATATATTAGAGTGACAATACTTCAAATAAAGTCAGTTTTGGAGGGATGTGACGGCATAAGCCTGAGTAGATCGTAGTTCAGTAGAGTACTGGGAATAATACAATGATGAATGTTTAATTGGATATTACGTAGAGATTATGTCAACTTCTAGACAAACCTGTGAGTGTGCAAGGAAGAGATAGTGAATATAGTGTACATGGATGCTCTAGATACCACAGAAAAGTAGTAACAAGACTGGAATTGGTTCAGGGTTTCAGCTGGGTAGGCAAAATTGATTGTTAGCTGCAGTGGGGTGTCTTGTTAGCATCATAACGACTGGTTAAGGCTCGGTTCCACGTAATATTATGCAGGTGTGTTGTGGAGTGAAGTAGCCCTGCCAGTTCGGTTGACTTTTCAGAGAGGAAGACCCCAACGTACAGGGAAAGTGCACAGAAAAGACAAGAAACATTAAGAGAAGATGGTGAATGGAGAGAGAAATGATGTTCAATATTGTAAATGTGAAGGATGTTGGTTAAGTGTGAAAGTTGGTGTTTACACGAAGCCCCAGTCAACTGTTAACATCTGTGATTTATAGATAACTAGCGGAATCGCCGCCCTCCTGGCGGCTCTTTCGCTAGGCGACAGTAGGACGCCACCCTCCGGGAGGCTCCACATTGTCTCACTGTAGTGCATTAAGGTGTCTGCTTTGATCCTAACTTGGTACTCGTCAGAAGGCATGTTTTCCAGGGCATTTTTAAATGACTGAACATACGTGTTGCGCTCATGCAGCATTTCTTGGATAGATAGAACAATGTCATGTCTGACACCTTGAATGTTGCCACACCTGATAGTAGTCTGCTTTTCATGATCTCCCATGAAGTAGATTTGGAGGAACTTTGCCTGCTCATCTTCCAGTGGTAAGAGGGATCCTGCTTTGTGATAGACTTGACCCTGGACTTTGAATGTTGGTATGTATCCGTGCTCACGAACTACTCTGGTAGCTCCAAAGGATGTCATCTGGAAGCATGAATTGTACTTCAGTATATTTTCCAAGAAGTGTTTTGACTCTGGTGTTGTTCCCAGCATGAGAGTCTTCAATGGTTGTGGTGGTTTTTCCAAATTTGGCAGTCGTACTTTCCCATGAGAGCAGCACAGTCCAGCAGATTCTCCTTTGTACTTCTTTGCACGCAGTATTCACATTTCTTATCCATGTTGCCAATGACAACAGAGGGATACTTTTCATATTCTATATATAACATCATCCATCATCACTACATATAACACCATCCATCATCACTACAGATCGGTAAAGTAGTTTCCGAGATTCTCGTGTGGACATACATACAAACAGACAGACTTCTTTGTTTTATATATATATATATATATATATATATATATATATATATATATATATATATATATATATATATATATATATATATATATATATATATATATACGCCGACCCCCAAGGCGGTTCTTTTGCTAAGCCGCGGTGTGAAATATCGTACGTTTGGCATACCTCGTTAGAATGGACTACCTACCTACCTACCTTGTTAGAATGGACAGCCTAGAAAAGTTAAGAGACCAAAGAAAAGTAAGCTGTAATGAGAGAGAGCTTAAGGATAAAAATAGCTATAATATTTGGGATGGGATACGACTTTTCAACCTCTGTGTGGTGTAACGGATGGAGGCTAAATGCAGAGAAAAGTAAGCCATAATGAAAGAGAACCTAAGGATCAAAATAGCTGTAAATCATAGGAGGGAATACGACTTTCCTACGTGTGTGTAGGGGCTGTGTCTGATCCGGTTGGTTGGAGTTTTTTTGAGATCACTACATATAACACCACCCATCATCACTACATATAACACCATCCATCATCACTACATATAACACCATCCATCATCACTACATATAACACCATCCATCATCACTACATATAACACCACAATTCATCACTACATATAACATCATCCATCATCACTACATATAACACCATCCATCATCACTACATATAACACCATCCATCATAACTTCATATAACACCACCCATCATCACTACATATAACAACATCCATCATCACTACATATAATAATATCATCCATCATCACTACATATAACACCATCCATCATCACTACATATATCACCACCCATCATCACTACATATAACGACATCCATCATCACTACATATAACAACATCCATCATCATTACATATAACACCATCCATCATCATCACTACATATAACACCATCCATCATCACTACAGATCGGTAAAGTAGTTTCCGAGATTCTCGTGCGGACACACAAACAAACACACAGACATACTTCTTTGTTATATATATATATATATATATATATATATATATATATATATATATATATATATATATATATATATATATATATATATAGACTACTACCACCACCATCACAGTCATAGGCACTATCCACGCTTCGCTCTACTTATAACCTCCAACCAACCAACCAAACACACACACACACACACACACACACACCCACACCTCTCACTGACCATCACCACGACCTCATCTGCAAATATGGTGAGAAGCTGAGATCCCTCGCCAGACAATTGCTGTTTGACACCACAACCGCATCCAGCCCATACAAGCAGGAACTGATCGCTATAAGAACAGCCCAGTCCCAACCACTGTAAAAATTATCAATAACTTGTAATCAACCAGTGTATTCACACCCAGTCAATCTTACTTTTTGCACTGTCACTATGTTGAAATGCCCTGTAGTTTGAGCTTCTCTCCACCTAGTAATTATATATCATATTTGTATCACTTATGTTACTTGTATAATATTTTTAAATCAAGAGACCCATTCCCTAATTATGTAACTGTATATTTTCAGCCTTCCGGCTGCCATGCTCTTTCAATAAACCGTTAATTATTTGTATTATTATTATTATTTACAAACACACACACACACACACACACTACATCCCTGACCACCGTAGGGTCAAAACCTATTCAGGAGCTGCTCCCACTACACAGCTGCCCCCCTTGGCCAATGTAGGCCCATTCCCCAAGTCCCTCTCCCCGACCCATCCTCATCACCGGGATATCTACGGTACACTCGGAAACCATATTCTCTAGCCCACCTGGGTCGGTGCTGGAGGTTAGTACAGTGTCCTTTCTGGAAGGAAACCCACTCTAACTATCACTAGGCAACATATGCACGAACACACACAGTCATAGTAAGGCTGTATAGATGATATTATGTATAAATATTGTATGTGGCATTTTATACTCTGCATTATCTTCATTATATATGAACGCGAAGAAAAATTACCATAGGTTGTAGTTACGAAAGTAAGAATGGAAAAAAACACTTCCAAACCACCCAGTACTCCACACAACGTTTACAGCACTTGTGTGTGTGTGTGTGTGTGTGTGTGTGCATTAACGGCACTAAATCCCATTGGAACAACGTCACTAGTGGAGTTCCCCAAGGCTCAGTACTTGGACCATTATTATTTATTATATACTTTAACGACATAGATATCGGCATAGACAGCAACAAAAGTAAATTTGCTGATGACACTAAAATAGGACGTGTTATTAAATCTGACGAGGACTCCGCAAAACTACAAGAAGATCTAAAGAAATTTTTCGAATGGTCTGAAAAGTGGCAGACGAAATTCAACGTGGACAAATGTAAAGTACTCAGTATAGGAGATGTAAACAGGGCAACCAGTTACCAGACGAACAACGATGCCATTGAGAAATCCGATTGTGAGAGAGATTTAGGAGTAATGATAAGTAGGAACCTTAAGCCAAGTAAACAATGTGTTTTTGCTCGTAACAAGGCTAATAAAGTACTTGGGTTCATACAAAGGAGTGTTAGTTACAAGACTAGCGAGGTCATCCTAAAACTGTATCTTGAGCTTGTGAGACCACGCCTGGATTACGCAGTTCAGTTCTGGTCACCGTATCACAGAATGAATATAGAATCCTTGGAAAGAATTCAGAGGAGAATGACAAGACTAATCCCGGGCATTAGGAATCTTGAGTATAGAGACAGGTTAAAACATCTTAATTTGCACTCCCTCGAGAGATGTAGAGCGAGGGGCGACCTGATAGAGGTGTACAAATGGAAGTCATGGCTAAACAAACGGGACATTACAAAGGTACTCAAACTATCCAACCAGGAGCGAACTCGTAGCAATGGTTTTAAATTAAACAAATTTAAATTTAGGCGCGAAACAGGTAAACACTGGTTTGGAAACAGAGTAGCGGATGAATGGAACAAGTTACCAAATATCATCATTAACTCGAATACGCTGGATAACTTCAAACATAGGTTGGATGCTTATATGAGCAATGGGGGTTGGGTGTAAACGGGACTGCCCAGTATGGGCCAATAGGCCCGCTGCAGTTTCCACCATTCTTATGTTCTTATGTTCTTATGTTCTTATATCAACACCCAAGGACGAGTTACCACACCACGTGAACATCACACTACCCGATGTCTCCATGACCACATGAGGTCCTTCATATCAACACCCGAGGACGAGTTACCACACCACGTGAACGCCTCACCACCTGATGTCTCCATGACCACATGAGGTCCTTCATATCAACACCCGAGGACGAGTTACCACACCACGTGAACGCCTCACCACCTGATGTCTCCATGACCAGTCCAGGCCCGGGCCATCAACTGTAAACTATAATAATTTGTAATTTCAATTCATGTTCCTTCTTCTTCCAGGAATGAAAGTTTTTGTTAAACGACCCACCCACCCCATGTCTTTGTATGTAATAAGTCATTTGTGTCCAATGTATATTTTCAGCCTTCGGGCTGCAAACTTTTTCAATAAACCGTTATTATTATTATTATTATTATTATTATTATTATTATTATTATTATTATTATTATTATTGTTATTATTATTATATTATTATTATTACTTACCTATAAACTCAGGTAAAACCACTTCATATAAGCCAATGAAACACTTGAAACCAAATGTAACCCATACTACCAGCAGTTAACCATTACATATTACGCTCACACTTATCCTTCACCTCAACATCACAAACTGTACAATCTTCCACCTGTCAACTTACCTACCGTACACTTACTCTTCAACCGTCTACTATCACACACCCGCCTGTCAAACCACCCACACTAATTGATCAACCCTTAAAAGCCCCTTAACCACCTGTTAACATTACCACACCTCCTGTTCACAGCCACAACTCAATTCAACAATTAATATCTAAACCCACAAACAGGGAATGTATAATTAATTCTTGTTCTATATAACCTCTTCTCTCCTGATCCACTTCCCTTGACACTAATACGCATACCTCCCTGACACAGACTGGCTCACTGACTGATCATCTTGGTTGGCACTCGCTGGCTCTTTAAACAAATATCTAACTAACACTGGCACTCTCCTTGGTTCTATAACTTGTACTCCAATTGATACTCTGGATGGTACTTTTTCTGGAACTCTTTCTGCCAGTCTTGCTTAACAATCAGTCGGAGACGTTATCTAGTTATCTGACAGGACCTCTATATAAAACATTGGCTTTCTGACTGATAATTTTAGAGGTCTTCTACTCTGACCGACTCTTAAATATGTAGATTAATGGCACTTTTGCTGTCTCTGGTTGGCACTTTAACTGGCTCTCGGGCTAGTATTATAGTGGCATTCTGACAAACTATCTAGTTCGCTCCCTGACTGGTAATTAAACTGGCACTCTGGCTGGCCCTTTGCTTGGTCCCTTGGCTGACGCTCTCGCATTTAATATTAACTTGGTCGCCTTAATTAGACCGGCACTTGACGACACCTGCCTGGCCTTGACTTGGCTCAGCTGGGAATACACTCTACCTGTTAAAACATCAATATTTACTATTTTCATTTATATAACCCAGGTTACTAAGACACTAGTTCACTGTTTATCTACGGGGCACGAGGTAGTGAGGGGCGAGGGAGTGAGAGGTGAGGGAGTGAGCTCTAGGTAAGGGAGTGAGAGGTGGAGGAATAAGAAATTAAGATATGCAAAGGCAAGGTCAATTTTTCTTTCTTTCTTCCACCTGTGCCATCCTTCACCCCCACGACATAGAGAAAGTAGTAGATACTCTCTCTCTCTCTCTCTCTCTCTCTCTCTCTTACACATCGTTGTTAAATAACATTACTCAAGTGGAGTGACTACTTCCTAGGACTAGCGGGGCGACGACACTTGAAATATTACAAGAACCGAGTTACTGACAGGAGTTACAATAGCAGAGGGAGAGAGAGAGAGAGAGAGAGAGAATGAAATGAAGGAAGTAAAAATGTAGCTAAGACAACGTTAGAGAGAGAGGGGCCTACAGGGAGAAAGAAAGAATAAAGAAATAATTGTATGAGTGTAAATACAGATAAACGAAAACGAGAAGGCAATGGGAGAAGTGAAAATTACACCGCTTTGTTACTCTAATAATCCTCTACGTGAGAGCTGGACCACCCCGCCAGCTTTATAAGTATCAGTGTGGAATTTCTATTGTCTCTGAAGTCACGGGGACCAAGAATAACAAAACTAAAATGATTATATTCTCGTCTAAACCTCTGTCTACACACCACCACGGGAGCCTACAGTTATCACAGTGGCGGGTGACCAGTTAGTTACCTTGACAGTGTTCCAGGACGCCTCTCTTTAACCCTTCATCTGGTACTCAGTTTACCTGCGACAGAAAGATATGTCAGTAAATTTAACACAATAAGTCTTGCATTACAGAAAAAGGCAATTATGAATATCAGAATAGCGGTGAACCGTATAGTGGTCACCATAATTATATAAAAATATGACTCGTTAAAATAGAATTCTCTCTCTCTCTCTCTCTCTTTCAGTAAAAAGGTTTAGATGCAATACTGTAAAGGTGAATACTAGTGCAGGTGTTATAGAGGTGGACACTGGTGGAGGTGTTATAGAGGTGGACACTGGAGGAGGTGTTATAGAGGTGGACACTGGTGCAATAGGGTGGACACTGGTGGAGGTGTTATAGAGGTGGACACTGGTGGAGGTGTTATAGGAGGTGGAGGTGTTATAGAGGTGGACACTGGTGGAGGTGTTATAGAGGTGGACACTGGTGGAGGTGTTATAGAGGTGGACACTGGTGGAGGTGTTATAGAGGACACTGGTGGAGGTGTTATAGAGGTGGACACTGGTGGAGGTGTTATAGAGGTGGACACTGGTGGAGGTGTTATAGCTGGTGGAGGTAGAGTACTGGGTGTTACACTGGTGGAGGTGTTATAGAGGTGACACTGGTGGAGATGTTATAGAGGTGGACACTGGTGTTATAGAGGTGGACACTGGTGCAGGTGTTATAGAGGTGGACACTGGTGGAGGTGTTATAGTGGACAATGGTGGAGGTGTTATGAGGTGGACACTGTGCAGGTGTTATAGAGGTGGACACTGGTGCAGGTGTTATAGAGGTGGACACTGGTGGAGGTGTTATAGGTGGGAATTAGGTGGACACTGGTGAGGTGTTATAGAGCTGGACACTGGTGGAGGTGTTATAGAGGTGTTATAGGGTGGACACTGGTGGAGGTGTTATAGAGGTGGACACTAGTGCAGGGTGTTATAGAGGTGGACACTGGTGGTGGAGGTGGACAATGGTGGAGGTGTGTATAGAGGTGGTGGACACTGGTGGAGGTGTTATAGAGGTGGACACTGGTGCAGGTGTTATAGAGGTGGACACTGGTGGAGGTGTTATAGGTGGACATTGGTGGAGTGTTATATGGACATTGGTGGAGGTGTTATAGAGGTGGACACTGGTGGAGGTGTTATAGAGGACACTGGTGCAGGTGTTATAGAGGTGGACACTGGTGGAGTGTTATAGAGGTGGACACTGGTGGAGGTGTTATAGAGGTGGACACTGGTGGAGGTGTTATAGGGTGGACATTGGTGGAGGTGTTATAGAGGTGGACACTGGTGGAGGTGTTATAGAGGTGACACTGGTGGAGTGTTATAGAGGTGGACACTGGTGCAGGTGTTATAGAGGTGGACACTGGTGGAGGTGTTATAGGTGGACATTGGTGGAGGTGTTATAGAGGTGGACATTGGTGGAGGTGTTATAGGGGTGGACACTGGTGGAGGTGTTATAGAGGAGGACACTGGTGCAGGTGTTATAGGTGGACACTGGTGGGGTGTTATAGAGGGTGGACACTGGTGGAGGTGTTATAGAGGTGGACACTGGTGGAGGTGTTATAGAGGTGGACACTGGTGGAGGTGTTATAGAGGTGGACACTGGTGGAGGTGTTATAGAGGTGGACACTGGTGGAGGTGTTATAGAGGTGGACACTAGTGCAGGTGATTATAGAGGTGGACACTGGTGGAGGTGTTATAGAGGTGAACACTGGTGGAGGTGTTATAGAGGTGGACACTGGTGGAGGTGTTATAGAGGTGGACACTGGTGGAGGTGTTATAGAGGTGGACACTGGTGGAGGTGTTATGAGGTGGACACTGGTGGAGGTGTTATAGAGGTGGACACTGGTGCAGGTGATTATAGGGTGGACACTGGTGGAGGTGATAATGCCACACGGACCTCCAGCTAAGAGGACAGGCATAAGCAGGGTGTGCAGGCGCAGGTACATAAGAAACACAAGTTAAGAACATTCAAAATACAGTAGTAAACACATTGTACACATAGAAAGCACTACAATATGTTCATCATAAACTGTATAAAGTAAACTGATACACTTTATAAATACACCAAATGTATTGATATCAACAAACACGCACACGTAAACTATTTTTCATTATATATCTGTCGCCCTACACTGTATAGGACGCTCTCACTTGACAGAGGCTGACACTCTCTAGCTGTCAGGAGGCCGACACTCCAGCTGTCAGGGTGATGCAGAGTGAGATGGTGTCACTCGCGAGGGTGGAGGCCGACACCTCCAGCTGTCAGGGTGATGTAGAGGAAGATGGTGTCACCACGAGGGTGTGAGGCTGACACCTCCAGCTGTCAGGGTGATGTAGAGTGAAGATGGTGTCACTTTAGGGGTGAGGCCGACACCTCCAGCTGTCAGAGTGATGTAGAGGAAGATGGCGTCACTCACGAGGGTGGAGGCTGACACCTCCAGCTGTCAGGGTGATGTAGAGTGAAGATGGTGTCACTCGCGAGGGTGGAGGCCACTCTCCAGCTGTCAGGGTGATGTAGAGTGAAGATGTCACCACAGAGGTGGAGGCTGACACTCTCCAGCTGTCAGGGTGATGAGAGTGCAGATGCAGCACCACGAGGTGGAGGCTGACACTTCCAGCTGTCAGGTGATGTAGAGGAAGATGGGCCACCACGAGGGTGGGAGGCCGACACTCCAGCTGTCAGGGTGATGTAGAGTGAAGATGGTGTCACCACGAGGGTGAGGCTGACACTCCAGCTGTCAGGGTGATGTAGAGTAAAAGATGGCGTCACCACGAGGTGGAGGCTGACACCTCTAGCTGTCAGGGTGATGTAGAGAAGATGGTGTCACCTACGAGGGTGTGGAGGCTGACACTCTCCAGCTGTCAGGGTGATGTAGAGGAAGATGGTGTCACCACGAGGGGTGGAGGCTGACACTCTAGCCAAGTCAGGGTGATGAGCAAAGATGGTGTCACTCACGAGGTGGAGGCTGACACTCCAGCTGTCAGGTGATGTAGAGTGAAGATGCAAAATACTCACGAGGGAGCAGCTGACACTCCAGCTGTCAGGGTGATGGAGTGAAGATGGTGCCACGAGGTGGAGGCCAGACACTCTCCAGCTGTCAGGGTGATGTAGAGTGAAGATGGTGCTCACGAGGTGTGAGGCGACACCTCCAGCTGTCAGGGTGATGTAGAGGAAGATGGTGTCACTCACGAGGGTGGTGGCTGACACCTCTAGCTGTCAGTGAGCGTAGAGTGAAGATTATGTCACCACGAGGGTGGTGGCTGACACACTCTCTCTAGCTGTCAGGGTGATGTAGAGTGAAGATGGTGTCACTCACGAGGGTGGAGGCTGACACTCTCCAGCTGTCAGGGTGATGTAGAGTGAAGATGGTGTCACTCACGAGGTGTGGAGGCGACACTCTCCAGAAGTCAGGGGTGATGTAGAGTGAAGATGGTGTCACCACGAGGTGGAGGCTGACACTCTCCAGCTGTCAGGGTGATGTAGAGGAAGATGGCGTCACCACGAGGGTGGAGGCTGACACTTCCAGCTGTCAGGGTGATGCAGGAGGAAGATGGTGTCACTCACGAAGGTGGAGGGCGACACTCCAGCTGTCAGGGGTGATGTAGAGTGAAGATGGTGTCACCCACGAGGGTGGAGGCTGACACTCTCCAGCTGTCAGGGTGATGGAGTGAAGATGATGTCACTCACGAGGGTGGAGGCTGACACTCTCCAGCTGTCAGGGTGATGTGGTGAGTGAAGATGGTGTCACCACGAGGTGGAGGCTGACACTTCCAGCTGTCAGGGTGATGTAGAGGAAGATGGTGTCACCACGAGGGTGGAGGCTGACACTCCAGCTGTCAGGGGGATGTAGAGTGAAGATGGCGTCACCACGAGGGTGGAGGCTGACACTCCAGCTGTCAGGGTGATGCAGGAGTGAAGATGTCACCACGAGGGTGGGAGGCTGACACTCTCCAGCTGTCAGGTGATGTAGAGTGAATATGGTGTCACTCACGAGGGTGGAGGCTGACACCTCCAGCTGTCAGGGGTGGATGTAGAGAAGATGATGTCACCACGAGGGTGGAGGCTGAATACCTCCAGCTGTCAGGTGATGTAGAGTGAAGATGGTGTCACTCACGAGGGTGGAGGCTGACACTCTCCAGCTGTCAGGGGTGATGTAGAGTGAAGATGATGTCACCACGAGGGTGGAGTGCTGACACTCTCTAGCTGTCAGGGTGATGTAGAGTGAAGATGGTGTCACCACGAGGGTGGTGGCTGACACTCTCCCCAGCTGTCAGGGTGATGTAGAGGAAGATGTCACTCACGAGGTTGGTGGCTGACACTCTCTAGCCACAGTGATGTAGAGTGAAGATGGCGTCACTCACGAGGGTGGAGGCCACACCTCCAGCTGTCAGGGTGATGTAGAGGAAGATGGCGTCACCACGAGGGTGGAGGCTGACACTTCCAGCTTGCTGGTGATGTAGAGTGAAGATGATGTCACCACGAGGGTGTGGAGGCTGACACCTCCAGCTGTCAGGGTGATGTAGAGTGAAGATGGTGTCACTCACGAGGGTGGTGGCTGACTCTAGTTTGTGGGTGATGTAGAGTGAAGATGGCGTCACTCACGAGGGTGTGGTGGCTGGCACTCATGTCAGTGATGTAGAGTGAAGACAGGGCCACTCACGTGGGTGGGAGGCCGACACTTCCAGCTGTCAGGGTGATGTAGAGTGAAGATGGTGTCACTCACGAGGGTGGAGGCTGACACTTCCAGCTGTCAGGGTGATGTAGAGTGAAGATGGTGTCACTCACGAGGGTGGGAGGCTGACACTCTCCAGCTGTCAGGGTGATGTAGAGGTAAGATGGCGTCACGGTGGAAAGGACACTCTCCAGCTGTCAGGGTGATGTAGAGGAAGATGGTGTCACTCACGAGGGTGGAGGCTGACACCTCCAGCTGTCAGGGTGATGTAGGAGGAAGGATGGGTGTCACTCACGAGGTGGAGGCTGACACCTCCAGCTGTCAGGGTGATGTAGAGGAAGATGATGTCACTCTCACGAGGGGTGGGAGGCTGACACTCAGCTGTCAGGTGATGTAGAGTGAAGATGGTGTCACCACGAGGGTGGGAGGCTGACACCCCCAGCTGTCAGGGTGAGGTAGGAGAAGATGGAAACACACGAGGCTGGGAGGCTGGACACTTCCAGCTGTCAGGGTGATGGTGAGTGAAGATGGTGTCACTCACGAGGGGTGGAGGCTGACACTCTCCAGCTGTCAGGGTGATGTAGAGTGAAGATGATGTCACTCACGAGGGTGGAGGCTGACACTCTCCAGCTGTCAGTGATGTAGAGGAAGATGGTGTCACCACAGTGGTGGGGCTGACACTCTCCAGCTGCCAGGGTGATGTAGAGAAGATGATGTCACCACGAGGGTGGAGGCCACTTCCAGCTGTCAGGGGTGATGCAGAGTGAAGATGGTGTCACTCACGAGGGTGGAGGCTGACACTCCAGCTGTCAGGTGATGTAGAGTGAAGATGAAAATACTCACGAGGGTGGAGGCTGACACTTCCAGCTGTCAGGTAATGCAGGAGGAAGATGGCGTCACCACGAGGGTGGGAGGCTGACACCTCCAGCTGTCAGGGGTGATGTAGAGCAAAGATGTGTCACCACGAGGGTGGAGGCTGACACTCTCCAGCTGTCAGGTGATGGTGAGTGAAGATGGTGTCACTCACGAGGGTGGAGGCTGACACCTCCAGCTACCAGGGTGATGTAGAGGAAGATGGTGTCACTCACGAGGGTGGAGGCTGACACTCTCCAGCTGTCAGGGTGATGTAGAGTGAAGATGGCGTCACTCACGAGGGTGCGGAGTGCTGGACACCTCCAGCTGGCAGGGTGATGTAGGAGAGTGAAGATGGTGTCACTCACGATGGTGGGAGGCCGACACCTCCAGCCGTCAGGTAGTGTGAATATGGCGTCACTCACGAGGTGGTGGCTGACACTCTAGCTGTCAGGTGATGTAGAGTGAAGATGGCGTCACTGCTACGAGGGTGGGAGGCTGACACTCTCCAGCTGTCAGGGTGATGTAGAGTGAAGATGGTGTCACTCATGAGGGGTGGAGGCGACACTTCCAGCTGTCAGGGTGATGGGAGTGAAGACAGTGTCACTCACGAGGGGTGGAGGCTGAACACTCTCCAGCTGTCAGGTGATGTAGAGTGAAGATGGTGTCACTGCGAGGGTGGGGAGGCTGACACTCTCCAGCTGTCAGGGTGATGTAGAGTGTAGATGGCATCACTTATGAGGGGTGGAGGCCACACTTCCAGCTGCTGTCAGGGTGATGTGAAGATGGCGTCACCACGAGGGTGTGGGAGGCATGACACTCTCCAGCTGTCAGGGGTGATGTAGAGTGAAGATGGTGTCACCACGAGGGTGGAGGCTGACACTCTCCAGCTGTCAGGTGATGTAGAGTGAAGATGGTGTCACTCACGAGGGTGGAGGCTGGCTACTCCAGCTGTCAGGGGTGATGTAGAGTGAAGATGGCGTCACTCACGAGGGTGGAGGCTGACACTTCCAGCTGTCAGGTGATGGTGAGTGAAGATGGCGTCACTACGAGGGGAGGCTGACACTCCAGCTGTCAGTGCATGTAGGAGGAAGATGGTGTCACTACGAGGGTGGGAGGCTGACACTTCCAGCTGTCAGGGTGATGTAGAGTGAAGGTGTCATCACGAGGGTGGAGGCTGGACACTTCAGCTGCCTGGTGATGTAGAGTGAAGTGGCGTCACCACGAGGTGGAGCGACACTTCCAGCTGTCAGTGATGGAGAGTGAAGATGGCGTCACTCACGAGGGTGGAGGCCACACTTCCAGCTGGGTTGGTGGGCGGCGTAGAATGAAGATGGTGTCACTCACGAGGCGGAGGCTGACACCTCCAGCTGTCAGGGTGATGTAGAGTGAAGATGGCGTCACCACGAGGGTGGAGGCTGACACTCTCCAGGCTGTCAGGGTGATGTAGAGTGAAGATGGGTGTCACCACGAGGGTGGAGGCTGACACTTCCAGCTGTCAGGTGATGTAGAGTGAAGATGGCGTCACTCACGAGGGTGGAGGCTGAGCCCAGCTGTCAGGGTGATGCAGACCAAAGATGTCACTCACGAGGGTGGGAGGCTGACACTTCCAGCTGTCAGTGGGATGAGTGAAGATGGCGTCACCACGAGGGTGTGGAGGCTGACACTTCCAGCTGGGTTGGGGGTGATGCAGAGCAGAAGATGCGTCACCACGAGGGTGGAGGCTGACACTCTCCAGCTGTCAGGGTAATGTGAATATGGCGTCACCACGAGGGTGGGAGGCCGACACTTCCAGCTGTCAGGGGTGATGCAGAGTGTAGATGGCGCCTATGAGGGTGGAGCTGACACTCTCCAGCTGTCAGGGTGATGCAAGGAGGTAGATGGTGTCACTTTATGAGGGTGGAGGCCGATAC
Source organism: Homarus americanus (assembly GCF_018991925.1). Lineage (NCBI taxonomy): Eukaryota > Metazoa > Arthropoda > Malacostraca > Decapoda > Nephropidae > Homarus > Homarus americanus. Next base: position 257,165 of record NW_024754351.1, on the reverse strand, counting down.
TTCAGCTGTCATGTGATGTAGAGTGGAAGATGGTGTCACTCACGAGCAGGAGGCCGACACTCTCCAGCTGTCAGGGTAATGAATATGGCGCTACCACGAGGTGGAGGCCGGCCACCCAGCTGTTGCAAGACAGTGCAGATGGCGTCACTTTACGAGGGTGGAGGCCGACACTTCCAGCTGTCAGGGTGATGTAGAGTGAAGATGGTGTCACCACGATGGTGGAGGCCGACACTCTCCAGCTGTCAGGGTGATGTGAAGATGGCGTCACTCACGAGGTGGAGGCTGACACTTCCAGCAGTCAGGGGTGATGTGAAGATGGTGTCACCACGAGGTGGAGGCGACACTTCCAGCAAATAGCATGTAGAGTAAAGATGGTGTCACCACGAGAAGCGTGAGGCTGACACTCTCCAGCTGTCGGGTGATGTGAAGATGGCGTCACTCACGAGGGTGAAGGCTGACACTCTCCAGCAGTCAGGGTGATGTGAAGATGCACCCCACGAGGTGGAGGCGACACTCTACAGCAGTCAGGGTGATGTAGAGTGAAGATGGTGTCACTCAATGAGGTGGTGGAGGCCGACACTCTCCAGCTGCTGTGGGTGATGTAGAGTGAAGATGGCGTCACTTATGAGGGTGAGGCCGACACTCTCCAGCTGTCAGGGTGATGGTAGAGAAGATGGCGTCACCACGAGGGTGGAGGCTGACACTCTCCAGCTGTCAGGGTGATGTAGAGTGAAGATAAACACTCACGAGGGTGGAGGCTGACACTCTCCAGCTGTCAGGGTGATGTAGAGTGAAGATGGCGTCACTCACGAGGGTGGAGGCGCTACACGCACGCTCTAGTAAAACAGCTGGAAGCTAATATTATGATGATGACTGACTCGCTCACCACTTAATTGTCACTGACGCGGCCACGGCAGGAAGGTCGTGACAATGGGATGATGAGTGTTTTCCTGCCGGCAGCGGCACTGGCAGTGGCACTGGCAGCGGCAGTGGGAGGATGAGGAGGAGACAGTTCACACAGTGTTTGTCCTCTCGCTGGGTTGGTTGTCTTGGTATGTGTCAGTGTGAGGAAAGCGGCATTACAAAAGCTGAGAGGAATCACTTACATTTCTTCACCAAATGCAAAAAAATAAACACAATTTACTGTAGTCGCGTCATTTATCTCATTGTATTTCCATCTGTACCAGGAACATCTTTATTCTCATTTGGATCCTTCGATTCAAAGGGAGACACAGGAATAGGTGTCGGCCGTGGAGCTGCTAGTAAACAACTTGTTCACTGAGAACAATAAATTCTTTTACGACTTTTCACCAGAGTTCTCCATCTCCCGCTCATGATACGCGTCTATTGCAGTTCCCGAGAAACTCTAAATGACCAAGAATAGACAGGAATACAAATTGACAACCATTACTACCATCACTACCATTAACACTACCATTACCAGCACCCTCACTACCATCACTACCATTACCAGCACCCTCACTACCATCAACACTACCATTACTATCACCCTCACTACCATCAACACTACCATTACCAGCACCATCACTACCATCAACACTACCATTACCAGCACCATCACTACCATCAACACTACCATTACTATCACCATCACTACCATCAAAAACTACCATTACCAGCACCATCACTACCATCAACACTACCATTACCAGCACCATCACTACCATCAACAACTACCATTACCAGCACCATCACTACCATTAACACTACCATTACTATCACCATCGACCATCAAAACTACCATTACCAGCACCATCACTACCATCAACACTACCATTACTATACCATCACTACCATCAAAACTACCATTACCAGCACCATCACTACCATCAACACTACCATTACTATCACCATCGACCATCAAAACTACCATTACCACACCATCACTGCCATCAACCCATTGCTATCACCATCATTAATCAAAACTATAAGTACCAGCACCATCCCTGCATCAACACTACCGTTACCAGCGCATCACTACCATCAACACTACCCATTACCAGCACCATCACTACCATCTGCGTTACCAGCATCATCACTACCATCAACAACTACCATTACCATCAACACTACCATTACTATCACCATCACTACCATCAACACTACCATTACTATCACCATCATCACCACTACCATCACCACTACCAAAACCATCATTGCCACCACCATTATCACCACCATCACTACAACCACCATCATCACCATAACCATCATCACTACCAGTATCACCACTATCAATACCCGATTATACAATTTCACTATCATCTCACCACTACCACCACCGTCATCACAACCGTCAACATCCCATAATAAGAAAAATGTCCAGATGTATTTCAAGTGGAAGCTGATGATCCAGACGCTGTCCTGCCTCCACACACCCACTGTCTGCTGTGTTGTGTCCTCCACACACCCACTGTCTACTGTGTTGTGTCCTCCACACCCACCGTCTACTGTGTTGTGTCCTCCACACACCCACTGTCTGTTGTGTCCTCCACACACCCGTCTGCTGTGTTGTGTCCTCCCCACACCCACCGTCTACTGTGTTGTGTCCTCCACACACCCACCTCTACTGTGTTGTGTCTCCACACACCCACTGTCTCTGTGTGTGTCCTCCACACACCCATCTACTGTGTTGTGTCCTCCACCACTGTCTACTGTGTTGTGTCCTCCACACACACCCGTCTACTGTGTTGTGTCCTCCACACACCCACTGTCTGCTGTGTTGTGTCCTCCACACACCCACCGTCTGTGTTGTGTCCTCCACACCCTACCGTCTACTGTGTTGTGTCCTCCACACCACTGTCTACTGTGTGTCCTCCACCCACCGTCTACTGTGTTGTGTCCTCCACACCACTGTCTGCTGTGTTGTGTCCTCCACACACCACCGTCTGCTGTGTTGTGTCCTCCACACCTCTGTCTGTGTTGTGTCCTCACACACCCACCGTCTGCTGTGTTGTGTCTACACCCACTGTCTGCTGTGTTGTGTCCTCCACACCACCGTCTGTGTTGTGTCCTCCACACACCGTCTGCTGTGTTGTGTCCTCCACACACACACCGTCTGACTGTGTTGTGTCCTCCACACACCACTGTCTGTGTTGTGTCCTCCACACACCCACCGTCTGCATTGTGTTTGTGTCCTCCACACCCCACTGTCCTACTGTGTTGGTCCTCCACACCCACCGTCTACTGTTGTGTCTCCACACCCCACTGTCTGCTGTGTTGTGTCCTCCACACCCACCGTCTACTGTTGTGTCCTCCACACACCCACGTCTACTGTTCACACCACCGTCTACTGTGTTGTGTCCTCCACACACCCTGTCTACTGTGTTGTGTCCTCCACACACCCACCGTCTGCTGTGTTGTGTCCTCACACACCCACCGTCTACTGTGTTGTGTCCTCACACCACTCCACTGTGTTGTGTCTCCACACACCACCGTCTACTGTGTGTCTCCACACCACACTGTCTACTGTGTTGTGTCCTCCACGCTACCATGTTGTGTCTCCACACCACTGTCTACTGTGTTGTGTCCTCCACACACCCACCGTCTACTGTGTTGTGTCCTCCACACACCCAGCTCTACTGTGTTGTGTCCTCCACACCCACCGTCTACTGTGTTGTGTCCTCCACACACCCACCGTCTACTGTGTTTGTGTCCTCCACACCACCGTCTACTGTGTTTGTCTCCACACACACTGTCTGCTGTGTTGTGTCCTCACACACCCACCGTCTGCTGTGTTGTGTCCTCCACACACCCACCGTCTACTGTGTTGTGTCCTCCCCCGCTGGTGTCCTCCACACACCACCGTCTACTGTGTTGTGTCCTCCACACACCCACTGTCTGCTGTGTTGTGTCCTCCACACACCCACTGTCTCTGTGTTGTGTCCTCCACACACCCACCGTCTACTGTGTTGTGTCCTCCACACCCACCGTCTACTGTGTTGTGTCCTCCACACCCTGCGTCTGTGTTGTGTCCTCCCACACCTGTCTGCTGTGTTGTGTCCTCCACACACCCACTGTGTTGTGTCTCCACTGTCTGCTGTGTTGTGTCCTCCACACCTGTCTGTGTGTCTCCACACCCACCGTCTACTGTGTTGTGTCCTCCACCCCACTGTCTGCTGTGTTGTGTCCTCCACACACCACCGTCTACTGTGTTGTGTCTCCACACACCGTCCTACTGTGTTGTGTCCTCCACACACCCACTGTCTACTGTGTTGTGTCCTCCACGTGTCCTCCCACACCCTGTCTACTGTGTTGTGTCCCCACCACCTCTTGTCCTCCACACCCACCGTCTACTGTGTTGTGTCCTCCACACACCGTCTACTGTGTTCTCCACACTGTCTGCTGTGTTGTGTGTCCTCCACACCCACCGTCTGCTGTGTTGTGTCCTCCACACACCCACCGTCTGCTGTGTTGTGTCCTCCACACACCCACTGTCTGCTGTGTTGTGTCCTCCACACACCCACTGTCTGCTGTGTGTTGTGTCCTCCACACACCCACTCTGCTGTGTTGTGTCCTCCACACACCCACCGTCTACTGTGTTGTGTCCTCCACACACCCCACCGTCTACTGTGTTGTGTCCTCCACACACCCACCGTCTCTGTGTTGTGTCCTCCACACACACACTGTCTGCTGTGTTGTGTCCTCCACACCCACTGTCTGCATGTTGTGTCCTCACACACCCACCGTCTACTGTGTTGTGTCCTTCACACACCCACCGTCTGCTGTGTTGTGTCCTCCACACACCCACTGTCTGCTGTGTGTGTCCTCCACACCCCACCGTCTACTGTGTGTCATACCCACCGTCTACTGTGTTGTGTCCCACACCCACCGTCTGCTGTGTGTCCTCCACACACCTGTCTACTGTGTTGTGTCTCCACCCACCGTCTACTGTGTTGTGTCCTCCACACACCCACCGTCTGCTGTTGTGTCTCCACATACCCATTCTACTGTGTTGTGTCCTCCACACACCCACCGTCTACTGTGTTGTGTCTCCACACCCTGTCTACTGTGTTGTGTCCTCCACACCCACCGTCTCTGTGTGTGTCCTCCACACCACTGTCTACTGTGTTGTGTCCTCCACACACCCACCGTCTGCTGTGTGTCCTCCACACACCCACTGTCTTGTGTTGTGTCCTCCACACACCCACCGTCTGTGTTGTGTCCTCCACCCACTGTCTGCTGTGTTGTGTCCTCCACACACCACCGTCTGCTGTGTTGTGTCCTCACACCCGTCTACTGTGTTGTGTCCTCCACACACCCACTGTCTACTGTGTTGTGTCCTCCACACACCACTGTCTGCTGTTGTGTCCTCCACACACACTGTGCCTCCTGTGTTGTCTCCACACACCCACCGTGTCTGTGTTTGTGTCCTCCACACACCCCACTGTCTGCTGTGTTGTGTCCTCCACACACCGTCTACTGTGTTGTGTCCTCCACACACCCTGTCTGCTGTGTTGTGTCCTCCACACCCACCGTCTCTGTGTGTTCCTCCACTGTCTGCTGTGTGTGTCTCCACACACCCACCTGTCTGCTGTGTTGTCCTCCCCACACCGTCTGCTGTGTTGTGTCCTCCACACACCCTGTCTCCTGTGTTGTCCTCCACACACCCACCGTCTACTGTGTTGTGTCCTCCACACACCCCACTGTCTGCTGTGTTGTGTCCTCACACACCACTGTCTACTGTGTGTCTCCACACCACGTCTACTGTGTTGTGTGTCCTCACACCCCACACCGTCTACTGTGTTGTGTCCTCCACACCCGTCTACTGTGTTGTGTCCTCCACACACCCACGTCTACTGTGTTGTGTCACACACCCTGTCTGCTGTGTTGTGTCCTCCACACACCCACCGTCTGTGTTGTGTCTCCACACACCCACTCCTGTGTTGTGTCCTCCACACCCCTGTCCTGTCTGTCCTCCACACCGTCTGCTGTGTTTACACCCACTGTCTGCTGTGTTGTGTCCTCCACACACCCTGTCTACTGTGTTGTGTCCTCCACACACCCACCGTCTACTGTGTTGTGTCCTCCACACCACCGTCTACTGTGTTGGTCCTCCACACACCCACTGTTCTGCTGTGTTGTGTCCTCCACACACCCTGTCTGCTGTGTTGCCTCCACACCACCGTCTACTGTGTTGTGTCCTCCCACCCACTGTCTGCTGTGTTGTGTCTCCACACCCACCGTCTACTGTGTTGTCTCCACACCCCTGTCTACTGTGTTGTGTCCTCCCCACCCTGTCTGCTGTGTTGTGTCCTCCACCCACCGTCTGTGTTGTGTCCTCCACACACCCACTGTCTACTGTGTTGTGTCCTCCACACACCCACTGTCTGCTGTGTTGTGTCCTCCACACCCACTGTCTACTGTGTTGTCCTCCACACCCACCGTCTACTGTGTTGTGTCCTCCACACACCCACTGTCTTGTGTTGTGTCTCCACACCCACTGTCTGCTGTGTTGTGTCCTCCACACCCACTGTCTGCTGTGTTGTGTCCTCCACACACCCTGTCTACTGTGTTGTGTCCTCCACACACCCACCGTCTACTGTGTTGTGTCCTCCACACACCCACTGTCTGCTGTGTTGTCCTCCACACACCCACTGTCTACTGTGTTGTGTCCTCCACACACCCACTGTCTGCTGTGTGTCCTCCACACACCCACTGTCTACTGTGTTGTGTCCTCCCACACACCCCTGTCTGCTGTGTTGTCCTCACACACCCTGTCTACTGTGTTGTGTCTCCCACTGTCTACTGTGTTGTGTCCTCCACACTCCTGTCCACCCACTGTCTACTGTGTTGTCTCCACACACCCACCGTCTACTGTGTTGTGTCCTCCACACCCATCTGCTGTGTGTTGTCCTCCACACACCCCACGTCTACTGTGTTGTGTCCTCACACACCCACCGTCTACTGTGTTGTGTCCTCCACCCCACGTCTACTGTGTTGTGTCCTCCACACACCCACCGTCTACTGTGTTGTCCTCCACACACCGTCTGTTGTGTCCTCCCACACCGTCTGCTGTGTTGTGTCCTCCACACACCCACCGTCTACTGTGCTGTGTCCTCCACACACCCACCGTTCCACTCTGTGCTGTGTCCTCCACACACCCACCGTCTGTGCCAGGTCCCTCCACACACCCACCGTCTACTGTGCTGTGTCCTCCACACACCCACTGTTCACTGTGCTGTGTCCCCACACACCCCACTTCTGGTCCCACACACCCACTGTCCACTGTGCTGTGTCCTCCACACACCCACTGTCTACTGCTGTGTCCCACACACCCACTGTTCATGTGTTGTGTCCTCCACACACCCACTGTCTACTGTGTTGTTCTCCACACACCCACCGTCTACTGTGCTGTGTCCTCCACACACCCACTGTCTACCTTGCTGTGTCCTCCACACACCCACTGTCCACTGTGTTGTGTCCTCCACACACCCACTGTCTACTGTGCTGTGTCCCACACACCACTGTCCACTGTGCTGGGTCCTCCACACACCCACTGTCTACTGTGCTGGGTCCTCCACACACCACTGCTCCGGTGCTGTGCGTCCTCCACACACCCACCGTCTACTGTGCTGTGTCCTCCACACACCCACCGTCTACTGTGCTGTGTCCTCCACACACCCACTGTCTACTGTGTTGTGTCCTCCACACACCCACCGTCTACTGTGCTAGTCCTCCACACACCCACTGTCACTGTGTTGTGTCCTCCACACACCCACCGTCTGTACAGTTGTGTCCTCCACACACCCACTGTCTGCTGTGTTGTGTCCTCCACACACCCACCGTCTACTGTGCTGTGTCCTCCACACACCCACTGCTCCACTGTGCTGTCCTCCACACACCACTGTCTACTGTGCTGTGTCCTCCACACACCCACTGTCTGCTGTGCTGTGTCCTCCACACACCCACTGTCTACTGTGTTGTGTCCTCCACACACCCACTGTCTACTGTGTTGTGTCCTCCACACACCCACTTCCTGCTGTGCTGTGTCCTCCACACACCCACACCGTCTACTGTGTTGTGTCCTCCACACACCCACTGTCTACTGTGCTGTGTCCTCCACACACCCACTGTCTACTGTGCTGTGTCCTCCACACACCCACTGTCTACTGTGTTGTGTCCTCCACACACCCACCGTCTACTGTGTTGTGTCCTCCACACACCCACTGCTCACTGTGTTGTGGTCCTCCACACACCCACTGTCTACTGTGTTGTGTCCTCCACACACCCACTGCCCACTGTGCTGTGTCCTCCACACACCACTGTTCACTGTGCTGTGTCCTCCACACACCCACCGTCTACTGTGTCTGTCCTCCACACACCCACTGTCTGCTGTGTTGTGTCCTCCACACACCCACCGTCTACTGTGCTGTGTCCTCCACACACCCACTGTCTACCTGTGCTGTGTGTCCTCCACACACCCACCGTCCACTGTGTTGTGTCCTCCACACACCCACCGTCTACTGTGCTGGGTCCTCCACACACCCACTGTCTACTGTGTTGTGTCCTCCACACACCCACCGTCTACTGTGCTGTGTCCTCCACACACCCACTGTCTGCTGTGCTGTGTCCTCCACACACCCACTGCTCACTGTGTTGTGTCCTCCACACACCCACTGTCTACTGTGCTGTGTCCTCCACACACCCACCGTCTACGTGCTGTGTCCTCCACACACCCACTGCTGTGTTGTGTCCTCCACACACCCACTGCTCCACTGTGTTGTGTCCTCCACACACCCACTCACTGTCTACTGTGTTGTGTCCTCCACACACCCACTGTCTGCTGTGCTGTGTCCTCCACACACCCACCGTCTACTGTGCTGTGTCCTCCACACACCACTGTCTACTGTGTTGTGTCCTCCACACCACTGTCTCACTTGTTGTGTCCTCCACACACCCACTGTCTACTGTTGTGTCCTCCACACACCCACCGTCTACTGTGCTGTGTCCTCCACACACCCACTGCTCACTGTGTTGTGTCCTCCACACACCCACCGTCTACTGTGTTGTGTCCTCCACACACCCACCGTCTACTGTGTTGTGTCCTCCACACACCCACTGTCTACTGTGTTGTGTCCTCCACACACCCACCGTCTACTGTGCTGGTCCTCCACACACCCACTGCTCCACTGTGCTGTGTCCTCCACACACCCATGTCTACTGTGCTGTGTCCTCCACACACCCACCCCACTGTGGTGTCCTCCACACACCCACTGTCTGCTGTGCTGTGTCCTCCACACACCCACTGCTCCACTGTGCTAGGTCCTCCACACCCACTGCTCTGTGCTGTGTCCCTCCACACACCCACTGTCTACTGTGCTGTGTCCTCCACACACCCACCGTCTACTGTGCTGTGTCCTCCACACACCCACCGTCTACTGTGTTGTGTCCTCCACACACCCACTGTCTGCTGTGTTGTGTCCTCCACACACCCACCGCTCCATCTGCTGTCTCCACACACCCACCGTCTACTGTGCTGTGTCCCACACACCCACTGTCCACTGTGTTGTGTCCTCCACACACCCAGTCTACTGTGTTGTGTCCTCCACACACCCACTGTCTGCTGTGTTGTGTCCCCCACACCCACTGTCTACTGTGTTGTGTCCTCCACACACCCACTGTCCACTGTGCTGTGTCCCACACACCCACTCGCCCACTGTGCTGTGTCCTCCACACACCCACTGCTGTGCTGTGTCCTCCACACACCCACTGTCTACTGTGCTGTGTCCTCCACACACCCACTGCTCCACTGTGCTGTGTCCTCCACACACCCACTGCTCCACTGTGCTGTGTCCTCCACACACCCACTGTCTACTGTGCTGTGTCCTCCACACCCACTGTCTACTGTGCTGTGTCCTCCACACACCCACTGTCTGCTGTGTTGTGTCCTCCACACACCCACTGCCCACTGTTGTGTCCCACACACCCACTGTCTACTGTGCTATGTCCTCCACACACCCACTGTCTACTGTGCTGTGTCCTCCACACACCCACTGTCTACTGTGCTGGTCCTCCACACACCCACTGTCCACTGTGCCAGTCCTCCACACACCCACCTCGCCCACTGTGCTGTGTCCTCCACACCCACTGCCCACTGTGTTGTGTCCTCCACACACCCACCGTCTACTGTGTTGTGTCCTCCACACACCCACCGTCTACTGTGCCGGTCCTCCACACACCCACTGTCTACTGTGCTGTGTCCTCCACACACCCACTGTCTACTGCTGTGTCCTCCACACACCACTGTCTACTGTGTTGTGTCCTCCACACACCCACTGTCCACGTTGTGTCCTCCACACACCCCACTGTCTGCTGTCCTCCACACACCCACCGTCTCTGTGTTGTGTCCTCCACACACCCACTGTCTACTGTGTTGTGTCCTCCACACACCCACTGTCTGCTGTGTTGTGTCCTCCCACACCCACCGTCTACTGTGTTGTGTCCTCCACACACCCACTGTCTGCTGTTGTGTCCTCCCACACACACCGTCTGCTGTGTTGTGTCCTCCACACACCCACCGTCTACTGTGTTGTGTCCTCCACACACCCACCGTCTACTGTGTTGTGTCCCACACACCCACCGTCTACTGTGTTGTGTCCTCCACACACCCACTGTCTACTGTGCTGTGTCCTCCACACACCCACTGTCTGCTGTGTTGTGTCCTCCACACACCCACGTCTACTGTGTTGTGTCCTCCACACACACCGTCTACTGTGTTGTGTCCTCCACACCCCACTGTCTGCTGTGTTGTGTCCTCCACACACCCACCGTCTACTGTGTTGTGTCCTCCACACCCACCGTCTACTGTGTTGTGTCCTCCACACACCACCGTCTGCTGTGTTTGTCCTCCACACACCCACCGTCTGCTGTGTTGTCCTCCACACACACACCCACTGTCTGCTGTGTGTCCTCCACACACCCACTGTCTGCTGTGTTGTGTCTCCACACACCCACTGTCTGCTGTGTTGTGTCCTCCACACACCCCACTGTCTACTGTGTTGTGTCCTCCACACACCCACCGTCCTGCTGTGTTGTGTCCTCCACACACCCACCGTCTACTGTGTTGTGTCCTCACACACACACTGTCTGCTGTGTTGTGTCCTCCCCCCCACCGTCTACTGTGTTGTGTCCTCCACACACCCCACCGTCTACTGTGTTGTGTCCTCCACACACCCACCGTCTACTGTGTTGTGTCCTCCACACACCCACCGTCTACTGTGTTGTGTCCTCCACACACCCACGTCTACTGTGTTGTGTCCTCCACACCCACTGTCTACTGTGTTGTGTCCTCCACACACACCCACCGTCTGCTGTGTTGTGTCCTCCACACACCCACCGTCTACTGTGTTGTGTCCCCACACACCCACCGCTCTGTGTGGTCCCACACCCTCTCTGTGGTGTCCTCCACACCACCGTCTGTGTTGTGTCCTCCACACACCCACCGTCTACTGTGTGTGTCCTCCACACACCCACCGTCTACTGTGTTGTGTCCTCCACACACCCACCGTCTACTGTGTTGTGTCCTCCACACCCCACTGTCTACTGTGTTGTGTCCTCCACACACCCACTGTCTGCCTGTGTCCTCCACACACCCACCGTCTCACTGTTTGTGTCCTCCACACACCCACTGTCTCACTGTGTTGTGTCCTCCACACACCACTGTCTACTGTGTTGTCCTCACACACCCCTGTCTACTGTGTTGTGTCCTCCAACACCCACCGTCTACTGTGTTGTGTCCTCCACACACACTCTCTGCTGTGTCCTCCACCCACCGTCTCTGTGTTGTGTCCTCCACACACCCACTGTCTCTGTGTTGTGTCCTCCACACACCCACCGTCTACTGTGTTGTGTCCTCCACACCCGTCTGCCGTATTGTGTCCTCCACACACCCACTGTCTACTGTGTTGTGTCCTCCACACACCTGTCTGTGTTTGTGTCCTCCACACACCCACTGTCTGACTGTTGTGTCCTCCACACACCCCACCTGTCTACTGTGTTGTGTCCTCCACAACCACCTCCACTGTGTTGTGTCCTCCACACACCACTGTCTGCTGTGTTGTGTCTCCACACACCCCACCGTCTACTGTGTTGTGTCCTCCCACCCCACTGTCTACTGTGTTGTGTCCTCCACACACCCACGTCTATGTTTGTGTCCTCCACACACCCACTGTCTACTGTGTTGTGTCCTCCACACACCCACTGTCTACTGTGTTGTGTCCTCCACACACCCACCGTCTACTGTGTTGTGTCCTCCACACCCACTGTCTGTGTTGTGTCCCCCACACACCCACTGTCTACTGTGTTGTGTCCTCCACACCCACTGTCTGCTGTTGTGTCCTCCACACACCCACTGTCTACTGTGTTGTGTCCTCCACACACCCCTGTCTGCTGTGTTGTGTCCTCCACACACCCACTGTCTGCTGTGTTGTGTCCTCCACACACCCACTGTCTACTGTGTTGTGTCCTCCACACACCCCACACTGTCTGCTGTGTGTGTCCTCCACACACCCCACCGTCCTGCTGTGTTGTTCCTCCACACACCCACTGTCTACTGTTGTGTCCTCCACACACCCACCGTCTGTGTTGTGTCCTCCACACACCCACCGTCTACTGTTTGTGTCCTCCACCACCCACTGTCTGCTGTGTTGTGTCCTCCACACCCCACTGTCTACTGTGTTGTGTCCTCCACACACCCACCGTCTACTGTGTTGTGTCCTCCACACACACCCCACTGTCTGCTGTGTGTCTCCCACACCCACCGTCTACTGTGTTGTGTCTCCCACACACCCACACTGTGTTGTGTGTCCTCCACACACCCACTGTCTGTGTGTTGTGTCCTCCACACACCCACCGTCTCTGTGTTGTGTCCTCACACCCACCGTCTCTGTCTCCCATGTCTCGTATTTATTGATCACTCGATACAAATTAACAAATAGTTTCACATTAATAATAATAATAATAATAATAATAATAATAATAATAATAATAATAATAATAATAATAGTAGCGGTTTAATTTTCCTGTTATATCAAACTTGTTAACATTCACTAGAAGTTTTTATCCTACGTCTTTACTCTCCTGTTTATATGATAGAATTGAGAAATTGACAGTATATATAGGTACAGTGAGAACCAATTATAATTCCCAGGATGGGTGGTAGTAAACACAACACACACTGCTAATACAATACACACTAATGCCAGTCTCTCAGTGTGTAATATGCCATTTGGTCTTTCACTTAGTTCGCTAATGTAGTAAATGGCCGCAGGACAATGAGTGTTACCAAGCAATACTGTAGCTAATTTACTGTTAAAATCAATTACTTTAGCGACTCTCTCTCTCTCTCTCTCTCTCTCTCTCTCTCTCTCTCTCTCTCTCTCTCTCTCTCTCTCTCTTCATATGTAGTTACCATTTCGTTATGTTCTGATTTATTGCATTTTAGTATCATAATTTTTGACACTATAGCATTATTTTTACAGAATTATTATATTGTGGCCTGTAGTTGCGTTACCTTTCTTGGTTCTCACTTCTCTGATGTTTATCGCAACATATCAGTTGTTTGGCTGATGCATCCTGTGTTTCGTGTCCCACTGACTCACAGGAGAAAGATGATGCCTCGACCTGTATCAAGAACGCTGACCCAACCTTATACACGATAACCTTCTTCATCGCCTGCTGCCTTCTTTAATTCAGGTTATACTGTACAGTACGGTAGGTATATGTAAATTATCGCTTTGGAAGTAACTTACAGTGTACCTCTTGAAAGAGCTTAAAGGTGTTTAACAGGACCCTGGTGTAGCAAGGGCAAAGTGCAGTGCGGAGTGTGGATTGATAACCACACCTGACGCCTTAAGGCGAGCATCTCGTCCAACACACCCCAGTCCTACTGTCTGGTGTGCTAGAGGGTGTCGTGTGGTGAAGAACATGACATGGTAGCCTCACCAGACTCTCCAACACACCACAGTCCTGCCGTCTGGTAACTCAACACCGTAATTGATATCTTAACCATCCAAGGGGAGAGTTAGGCACGTCTGTTTTACAAAGTTGTAACAGGTAAACACCAAAGTGATCATCATCTCCTTATTTTACATGTTCTTGACATAATTAGTTTCTAACAACTCAACAAAATAAATATAACAGTATTTATTCCCGGTTAATAAAATTTAAGATGATGGCGTTCCCTGCCTTGTATCACCCAGACGGCTTTCCTCCCCCTCCCTCTGTTTCCTCTAGTCTAATCTCTATATTCATATAATTTGTTCAAAAACGGTTTTCAGTTTGGGTTTTCTTTTTGTTGAAATTGATCTCCGATTCTTCCCCCGTTCCCTTCACCATTTCCTTCTTCGTTCATTTTCCCATTCAGTTCAATTATTTCACCGTAGAACATAAAGTGTGTCATATATATATATATATGAGCTGGTGGACCATCATGCTGTACACCTGGGTCATGTTCTTGGTGTGGCTGTGTGAGGCTGTGTGCCTCACTGTGGGTGTCTCACCCCGCCCCCCACCCCCGGTAAATACCCGCCCACCTCCTGCACCACACACCATTGTTCTACTTCCTCCCTCTTCCCTCGTGTCCTTACTCCCTTAGGCCACTCAGCCACACACATAGCACAACTTATCATTATTATTTTACAAGTAATTTATAACACAACACTCTCTCTCTCTCTCTCTCTCTCTCTCTCTCTCTCTCTCATTGTGATGAAATAATTCACAATTCAGATTACTTACTCATAACTAGAGTAAAACTTTAAATTTAAGAGTTCTTTAAGAATGTACGAACAAGTTAATGTGTTGGTCACCACACCATAAAGAATACTGTCCGGTGTGATGGTGGAGGTCATGATAACATACACAAGAGGGTTAATGTGATGGTAGAGGTCATGATAACATACACAAGAGGGTTAATGTGATGGTAGAGGTCATGATAACATACAAAAGAGGGTCAGTGTGATGGTGGAGGTCATGATAACATACACAAGAGGGTTAATGTGATGGTGGAGGTCATGATAACATACACAAGAGGGTCAATGTGATGGTGGAGGTCATGATAACATACACAAGAGGGTTAATGTGATGGTGGAGGTCATGATAACATACAAAAGAGGGTTAATGTGATGGTGGAGGTCATGATAACATACACAAAAGAGGGGGTTAATGTGAGTGTGATGGTGGAGGTCATGATAACATACACAAGAGGGTCAGTGTGATGGTGGAGGTCATAATAACACACAAAAGAGGGTCAATGTGATGGTGGAGGTCATGATAACACACATTGCGCCATATCAAAACAGTATGGAGACAATAGCGCGTGGTACATGACATAACCAACAGAAAAAAAAAAAAATGGTAAACTACTATAATGGTTCAGCCATTGTAAACCAAAGTCACAAGAATACAGAGACATATCCTAACATAAAGGTCATTAGTTGTATATTTTCCATAACCTAAATGGAATTTGTTTGGTCATGGATGAAAGAAATACAACCCGGCCACGTTTATCGCCTCCTAAGTGCTAATTTTCTCATTCAGAAATGTTACTCGGCACAAATTAATATTATGTGAATTATGCGCAATAATTACCCAAATTGCTGCCCAATTAGCATCACATATAATAGAGTTAATGTCATCTTAAGACAAAATTACATGTGAGGAAGACAATGTTATGCAGGCCACGACACAAGGCTGTACAGGACACAAGGCTGTACAGGACACAAGGCGGTACAGGACACAAGACGGTACAGGACACAAGGCGGTACAGGACACAAGACAGCACAGGACACAAAACGGTACAGGACACAAGACGGTACAGGACACAAGGCGGTACAGGACGCAAGGCGGTACAAGACACAAGGCGGTACAGGACACAAGGCGGTACAGGACACAAGGCGGTACAGGACGCAAGGCGGTACAAGACACAAGGCGGTACAGGACGCAAGGCGGTACAGGACGCAAGGCGGTACAGGACGCAAGGCGGTACAGGACGCGAGGCGGTACAGGACACAAGGCGGTACAGGATACAAGGCGGTACAGGATACACCTGAGTCAGGACACACCCAGGCAGCTGTAC
The DNA here is from genome assembly GCF_018991925.1 of Homarus americanus. NCBI lineage: Eukaryota > Metazoa > Arthropoda > Malacostraca > Decapoda > Nephropidae > Homarus > Homarus americanus. The sequence goes on along the minus strand of NW_024754351.1, from coordinate 241,069 downwards.
ATACTGTCCAGTACCAGTGAGCGGCAACCCTTCATGGGGTATGGCGCGTCACCTGCACAAATAACACTTTCATATGAACCAAATTGCGGTTTCAACAACTGTGTCCCTGTTTTGGTCTTTATTAAACAAAAACTGAATTTATGGGATACGTTATGTTACACTGAGAACGTTGAAATGGGGATGGTGGTGATGGTGTATTGGTGGTGGTGTGTTGGTGGTGGTTCGGTGTGTCGGTGTTGGTGGTGGTGATGGTGTGTGTCGGTGTTGGTGGTGGTGATGGTGTGTGGGTGTTGGTGGTGGTGATGGTGTGTCGGTGTTGGTGGTGGTGGTGGTGATGGTGTGTGGGTGTTGGTGTGTCGGTGTTGGTGGTGGTAATGGTGTGTCGGTGTTGGTGGTGGTGATGGTGTGTGGGTGTTTGATGGTGTGTCGGTGTTGGTGGTGTAATGGTGTGTCGGTGTTGGTGGTGGTGATGGTGTGTGTGGGTGTTGGTGATGGTGTGTCGGTGTTGGTGGTGTAATGGTGTGTCGGTGTTGGTGGTGGTGATGGTGTGTGTGGGTGTTGTGATGGTGTGTCGGTGTTGGTGTGTGGGTGTGTGATGGTGTGTCAGTGTTGGTGGTAGTGTGTCGGTTTTGGAGATTTGTGGGTGCTGGTATAATAGTGTGAGTGATGGTGTTGATGTGCTGGTGGTGGTGTTGTGTTGATGGTGGTGTTGTGTTGATGGTGGTGTTGTGTTGGTGTGTTGATGGTGGTGTTGTGTTGATGGTGGTGCTGTGTTGATGGTGTTGTGTTGATCGTGGTATTGTGTTGATCGTGGTGTTGTGTTGGTGTTGTGTTGATGATGGTGTTGTGTTGATGATGGTGTTGTGTTGATGGTGGTGTTGTGTTGATGGTGGTGTTGTGTTGGTGTTGATGGTGTTGTGATGATGGATGGTGTTGTGTTGATGGTTGGTGTTGTGTTGATCGTGTTGTGTTGGTGTGTGTAGGTGTTGATGGTAGTGTTGTGTTGATGGTGGTGTTGTGTTGATGGTGGTGTTGTGTTGATGTGTGTGGGTGTTGTTGTGTGTGGGAGTTATCTAGGGGAAGGCGTGCACAAGTGAGGGTTGATGGTGACTATCATGGTGTGGTGAATGATGTGTAGGTGAAGACAGTACCACAGTTTAAACTCACACGTGGTCAATTAAATAACACCCCAGTGACAAAATACATAATCGAGTGTAGTCTGTCAGGGTCACATTACCAAAAGATTAATGAAAGGTAACTCAGGAATGCGTCAATATGGTAGAAGAAATGGTTAATTGTGTTATTTATGGGTGTGATGAGATGGTCTAGTCTTACAGGTTGTAAATAACACTATCCTGGATGTACTAGAACTTAAGTAAAATAATGTGCATCTATTTAAAAAAACAAACAATAACCTGATTTATTAAGAATTAGCCCAGAGGAACTTGAGCTGCCACTCAACAAGTGAGGCACAGGTGTTCACACCCCGGCCGGCAGCCACCACCTGTTACAGTCACCTGGGTGATAAATAAATAAATAAACGAGCATATGACATTACAAGTAAAATGAAGGGATGGAGGCGATTACTTCCGCTTGTAAAATATTTGATGGGTGTCTGGACCAGTGCCACAACTGCCTCACATTCCTCCCCTCAAAAGTCACCACAGAAAACACATCCTCACCAGTTTAAAAGAATGAAAAGGCCAACTCTCATCTTACTCCTCCAGCCACACAGGCGACGCTAACACCCTTTCATGTTTACTGCCTTTACTTAGAGCGTCTTTATACAGTGTGTGTGTGTGTGTGTGTGTGTGTGTGTGTGTGTGTGTGTGTGTGTAATAATAATAATAAAGGGTTTATTAATAGAGTTGCAGCCGGTGGCTGAAAATATACAGACTTACATTTAATTTAGACATAATGATATAATATGCATTGAATACATTTACAGGTCTGTGCAGTACATAAATCAGGAGTTGTTTATTATTTTAACAATAGATGGGATGGTGCTGTGTGTGTGTGATGATAATAATAATAATAATAATAATAATAATAATAATAATAATAATAATAATAATAATAATAATAATAATAATAATAATAATAATAATAATAATTAACGGTTTATTGAAAAAGTGTGTGTGTGTGTGTGTGTGTCTGTGTATGTGTGAGTGTGTGTGATAAATTAAAGAAAGAAGAATGAGCTCAATCGGCATTCTTGTGAATTTCGCTCATGGAAACGCTACACTGTACGGCACGAGGGGTAAAAAAAATATATAATTAGGTAAACTTAGATTAAGAATGTCAAGTATACCAGTGTGAGCTAAGTGGGAGTAGGTGCCAAATGCCTTACACACTTCCTGTTAAATCCTACCTCACACTTGGCCTTGACATATCCCTAATGACACACTACACACTTGTCTCGCTGTAACTTACACCTGGCCTTGACTCGCTACACACCTGTACACTTTTTAGTTGAACTCACTAACCACTCTACTGTATCTGAATACATTCACTAACGCCAACGAACATACAGATAAACTGAAAAACAAGAGGAAAAATACCTTCACAGGAGATCGGGAATTTAATCTGAAAATTTGGAAACTTCACCAAGACCTGTGACACTGCAACCTAACCAAGACCTGAGACCCTGTGACCTGGCCTAGACCTGTGACACTGTGACCTGACCAAGACCTGAGACCCTGTGACCTAACCAAGACATGTGACCCTGTGACCTAACCAAGACATGTGACCCTGTGACCTAACCAAGACCTGTGACCCTGTGACCTAACCAAGACCTGTGACCCTGTGACCTGACCAAGACCGGTGACACTGCAACCTAACCAAGACCTGAGACCCTGTGACCTAACCAAGACATGTGACCCTGTGACCTGACCTAGACCTGTGACCCTGTGACCTAACCAAGACATGTGACCCTGTGACCTAACAAGACATGTGACCCTGTGACCTGACCAAGACCTGTGACCCTGTGACCTAACCAAGACCTGTGACCCTGTGACCTGACCTAGACCTGTGACACTGTGACCTGACCCTGTGACCCTGTGACCCTAACAAGACATGTGACCCTGTGACCTGGCCTAGACCTGTGACCTGTGACCTAACCAAGACATGTGACCCTGTGACCACCCTAGACCTGTGACACTGTGACCCTAACAAGACCTGAGACCTGTGGCCTAACCAAGACATGTGACCCTGTGACCTGACCTAGACCTGTGACCCTGTGACCCTAACCAAGACATGTGACCTGTGACCTAACCAAGACATGTGACCCTTGCCAAGACCTGTGACCTGTGACCTGGACCTGTGACCTGACCTGACCATGCACCTAATCAAGACCTGAGACCCTGTGTGACCTAACCAAGACATGTGACCCTGTGACCTGACCTAGACCTGTGACCCTGTGACCTAACCAAGACATGTGACCCTGTGATCTGACCTAGACCTGTGACCTGTGACCTAACAAGACATGTGACCCTGTGACCTGAGACCCCTGACCTGTGACCCTGTGACCTGACCTAGACCTGTGACACTGTGACCTGACCAAGACCTGTGACCTGCCTAGACATGTGACCTGTGACCTGGCCTAGACCTGTGACCCTGTGACCTAACAAGACATGTGACCCTGTGACCTGACCTAGACCTGTGACACTGTGACCTGACCAAGACCTGTGACCCTGTGACCCTAACCAAGACATGTGACCTGTGACCTGTAGACCTGTGACCCTGTGACCCTAACCTGCCAAGACCTGTGACCCTGTGACCTGGCCTAGACCTGTGACCCTGTGACCCTAACCAAGACCTGTGACCCTGTGACCTAACCAAGACCTGTGAAGACCTGTGACCCTGTGACCCTGTGTGACCCTGTGACCTGACCTGAAGACATGTGACCCTGTGACCTGACCTAGACCTGTGACCCTGTGACCTAACATGTGACCCTGTGACCTATGTGACCCTGTGACCTAACCAAGACCTGTGACCCTGTGACCCTGCCAAGACCTGTGACCCTGTGACCTGACCAAGACCTGTGACACTGCAACCCTAACCAAGACCTGAGACCCTGTGACCTAACCGACATGTGACCCTGTGACCTGACCTAGACCTACCCTGACCCTGACATGTGACCCTGTGACCTACCACCAAGACATGTGACCCTGTGACCTACCAAGACCTGTGACACTGTGACCTAACCAAGACATGTGACCCTGTGACCTGACCAAAACCTGTGACCTGTGACTTGGCCTAGACCTGTGACCCTATGACCTAACAAGACCTGTGACCCTGTGACCTGACCTAGACCTGTGACCTTGACCTAACCAAGACCAGTGACCCTGTGACCTGACCAAGACCTGTGACCCTGTGACCCTAACCAAGACATGTGACCCTGTGACCTGACCTAGACCTGTCACAATGTGACCTGACCTGACCTGTGACCCGACCAAGACCTGTCACAATGTGACCCAACCAAGACCTGTAACCCTGTGACCCTAACAAGACATGTGACCCTGACCCTAACCAAGACCTGTAACCTGTGACCCTAGACCTGTGACCCTATGACCTGACCAAGACCTGTGACCCTGTGACCTGTGACCCTGTGACCCTAACAAGACCTGTGACCCTGTGACCTGACCAAGACATGTGACCCTGTGACATAACTAAGACCTGTGTCCCTGTGACCTGACCAAGACCTGTGTCCCTGTGACTTTACCAAGACCTGTGACTCTGAGACCTAACCAAAACCTGTGACCCTGTGACCTAACCAAGACCTGTGACCCTGTGACCTGACCAAGACCTGTGTCCCTGTGACTTCACCAAGACCTGTGACTCTGAGACCTGACCAAGCCCTGTGACCTGATCGTCCCCCAGCTCGATCATATACTATTAACCTTCAGACGTAACTAAAAAAAATACAATATATATTTCAACAGCTGAAAGTGCGAAGTAAAAGAAGCAGAAGGATAATCCTCCACAGTGATTCTAAAACCTTGATGACCAAGAATCATGTTTTGTTGACCTTCACACTGGCTCTCAGAGAACTAAGCTGAATGTTTGAAGCTGTAACTCGTAGTATTCGACTATTTGTATGCTGAGGGACACACACAAAAACAGGCAGGTAAAAACTTAACTGGGAATTAAATTTAATTGTTGATTTCCACGATAGCCATCTCCATCCAATCAAGAAGCGTTCACAACACAGTAATGCCATCCAGAGTGTTTCATGACGTGACAACACCCAGTGTGCTAACGCATGACTCTCTACGGCCCTGCCCGGTGTCCTTATCCCACTCCGTAATGTATATCGTAATAAATTATAAACTACAATATACTGAAACGGTAAAGAACCGCATCGCAAGTGTCTCATACACCTGCACATTAATCAACTTGTATTTCTTGTACTCTTGACCCACGCATACCTCCCAACACTGCCGTAATGGTCAATAGATTTACTATACTTACTCTCAGTTATATAAAAAAATATGAACTAAATATACATAAGTTGTAACAAGAACTACTGTTGATCTCTCATTAGTTCAGCTCTACACATTACCAGCCATCGTTAAGGGTAGCGTCGGATGGTTTTCAAGGTCTCGTCTAACATGTCCACCATAAATAAGGCGGATAATTACAGTATCATTTGGCTCGAAGACACTGAATTATGTTAGAGAATTTGTTCTTCGCCGTGATGAGTAATACGTCGCCCAATTACACTTAAGTGCCAAAAAACAGTAGCAAGAGGTGTGGGTTACTGCTGGCTCACACCCTCCTGTGATCCTACATGGTGTTTACATGACGATGGCGTTTAGTCATCACTATCCTCCTTCACACTCCCGAACATACTCCCTGTTGGAATCAGGAGCAAGTATACCTGAAGAGGCACGTTTGTTTACCAGACTTCCTAGCGACGAATCAGGCTTTTTTCTTTTCTTTTTTTCTATAGATATAAACGAATTGTTCTAATAAACGAGAGAATTAAAAGAAAACAATGTATAATACTCTTAAAGCATCCGTATGTTTGCGTGAAGGCATATAGCGTGAACACAGAGAGAGAATAAGTCAATGCTGACCTTTCTCAGTGACATTTGAGTTAGCGTAGTCGTCAAATATTCTGGTCTCAAGTTTGCGTGTGAGAGTTATGCAGTCTCGTTAAGTAAATTACTGTTACATGATGATATACACAGTAGCCCATCATATTAACCCACACCTCACCACCAGCCCGTTACATTACCCACACCTCACCACCAGCCCGATACATTACCCACACCTCACCACCAGCCGGTCACATTACCCACACCTCACCAACAGCCCGTCACATTACCCACACCTCACCTCCAGCCCATCACATTACCCACACCTCACCACCAACCCGTCACATAACCCACCTCACCACCTTCGCACGTCACATTACCCACACTCACCTCCAGCCGTCACATAACCCACACCTCACCATCAGCCCGTCACATTACCACACCTCACCACCAGCCCGTCACATCACCCCACCCCTCACCACCAGCCCGTCACATTACCCACACCTCACCACCACACATTACCCCACACCTCACCACCACCGTCACATTACCCCACACTCACCACCAGCCCGTTACATTCACACCTCACCACCAGCCCGTCATTCACCACCAGCCCCACATTACCCACACCCCACCACCAGCCCGTCACATTACCCACACCCTCACCACCAGCCCGTCACATTACCCACACCTCACCACCAGCCCGTCACATTACCCACACCTCACCACCAGCCGGTCACATTACCCACACCTCACCACCAGCCCGCCACACCAACGAGACCTCACATTACAGTATTTCTCCCCTACAGAACCTAGACAATTGTAATAGCTCGGCACAAGGATTATACTAAATCACATTACTGTTCTAACTTAACATAGAGCCCAGTCCAGTCCAAGTCAGAATAATGGATACCAAGCTTATACAAAATCTTTCAGGCTACACAAGAGCTGGGACACCATCGTTATTTTTATTATCAAGTGAAGGCTTTATTAGTTGAGAGCAGCGAGGCATTGTAACGCAAAGTGGAATTAATGACGTCAAGATTCTACTACTTGTTCCTTCACAAAGCTGCCACCTGCCATTACTCCTCTCTCTGACCCACACTACACAACCTGCCACCACCGTGTCACTCACAACTACAGTATATCAACCAAATTACACAACCTACCACCACCGTGTCACTCACAACTACAGTATATCAACCACATTACACAACCTACCACCACCGTGTCACTCACAACTACAGTATATCAATCACATTACACAACCTACCACCACCGTGTCACTCACAACTACAGTATATCAACCACATTACACAACCGACCACCACCGTGTTACTCACAGCCATATCAACCACACCACACAATCTACCACTTTATAACTCACGAGTAGATTATACAAAAGGAAAATATTAAGTAGCTTCAATAATTTCATGCTACTAGAAGCAACTCATTTACCTTTTTTGTCAATTTTTTTAATCTGTATTTCCACCAATTTCTTCCATCGTAACAGGCGAACAGTGACTTACTGAGACCATCATTAATTACTCTTAAAGGCAGTAGTTTGTGTCAGCTTCAGTAATCTTCAAGGATTTACAGCCATCCCACCTTCTAAATCCCTATCATTAACTCGTATCTCTTGTTATATATTCTCGCTGGCTGTCAGACACAACGTTCACGGGAAATTCTATACTCAGGTGTGTAGACCGTAGTGGTGACAAGACCTGACCAATAACAACCTCTGTACCAGGGACAATGATGCTGATAATACAAACAAACTACCCCATTGGTTATCCTTGAAAGCCACAAGAACATCATGCTGGGTGGAATTAGACAATAAGAAACCATGGGTAATGAGTAGATAGGGGGAGAAGCCACAAAGAGATAAGAAGTATCAGGAGTAGACAGAAGAACCCGTGGAGACTTTGCGCAAGAGGAACACGTGGGGTGAGAGGATGACAGGACCAGGGATCATGAGAGGTAGACGGAGGTGAAAATCTACCAGATGAGAGAACGTGAGATATATGAAACACAATATATGAGATGGGAACAATAATGGAGAGATGGAAGAGGAATTCGGTGGAGATGTGGTGGAGAGGAAAAATTACTGAATGAAAAGTACAGCTAATGAGATGTATGATGCGATGGATGGGTGAAGGAAACGAGAGGAGAGGGCAGACGGATCTATGAGAGAGAGAGAGAGAGAGAGAGAGAGAGAGAGAGAGAGGAAGGTGTTAGACCTGTGCATCAGAGTGAGCAACAGGCTGTCTCCTGCCCCTCCCACTTCCCCGTTATCACCACCCTCTCCACCACACTACTGCCACATCTCCCTCTTCCTCCACCACACTACTGCCACATCTCCCTCCCCCATCACACTTCTGCCACATCTCCCTCCTCCTCCACCACACTACTGCAACACTCCCTCCACCACCACACTACTGCCACATCTCTCTCCACCACCACACTACTGCCACATCTCTCTCCACCACCACACTACTGCCACTCTCCCTCCACCACCACACTATGCCACATCTCCCTCTTCCACCACACTTCTGCCACATCTCCCTCCTCCACCACACTACTGCCACATCTCCCTCCTCCATCACACTCCTGAAACATCTCCCTCTTCCACCACCACCACCACTTCTCAACAACAGCCACCCACTCCACCCACACTTATACACCTCAGTCATCATCTCCAAGACGGTCACCTCCCGACCCTACCCCGGCCTGCAGTTCTATTCCTGGTACACTTCTGCCTCCTCTTCTCCGTGGCAACCAGGGCCCGGATTTTGCAAGCTCTTTTATGATTATATCTAACTGGAGATGTGAGAACTCATTTAACTGACTACGTTATCCTATGACACAAAGACGGTTGCCAAATTGAGTCCGAAATTGCATGGAGATCATAATTGCAATTAACTGCATTCTCTTTTTTCCTTAATTAGGGGAGGAAATAAGATACGTGTCTGAGAATTTGAAGACTGGAACTTGAAACTTTAATGCCTTGACTTGTGAAACCTTACAACGTGGATCTTTGATATGTCCTTGACTGAGATCTTTGATACTCAGATGTCTGACTGGATCTTTGAAGACTAAAAGCTTGGTATCATTGAAAACCAAGAGCTCCATCTTTGAGACAATGCAGCCTTATACTTTGAAGTCCCAGTGAGTGGATCTTTAAGAATCTGGATCTCTCACACATTTCAATCTGGATTTTTAAGACTCCGTTGACTAGATATCTAAGACTCCAAAATTTGAGTCTTTAAGAGTCCAGAGCTTGAGTCTTTCCAGAGCCTGAGTCTTTAAGAGTACAGAGCTTGAGTCTTTAAGAATACAAAGCTTGAGTCTTTAAGAAGCCAGAGCTGGAGTCTTTAAGAGTCCAGAGCTTGAGTCTTTAAAAGTCCAAAGCTTGAATCTTTAAGAGTCCAGAGCTTGAGTCTTTAAGAGTCCAGAGACTGAGTCTTTAAGAGGTCCGAGCTTGAGTCTTTAAGAGTACAGAGCTAGAGTCTTTAAGAGTCCAGAGCTTGAGTCTTTAAGAGTCCAGAGTTTGAGTCTTTAATAGTCCAGAGCTTGAGTTTTTAAGAGTGCAGAGCCTGAGTCTTTAAGTTTACAGAACTTGAGAGCTTGAAATATCAGAATGTTGATCTTTGAGACCACAGGACCTAGAATTTTGAGATCCTTTGAACCTGGATCTTTAAGACTTAATTGAGTGGAACGTTGAGACTCTGAACCCTAAAGTCTTCCGTAGTTGGTTTATTGAGACCCAAGATCCCGAATCATCGGATCATTGTAATTCGGTACCATGAATATTATAAAGTACATTGTCTGAATCTTAGCAACACCTGAGCCTGGATCTTTGAAACCTCGAAGCTTGGATCTTTGAAACCCCGGAGCCTGGATCTTTGAAACCCCGGAGCCCAAATCCACGAGATCCAGCCACTATACTAGCTCCTGCCTCCACCGTAAAGCGTCCCTCATGTAATCTTTTAATCCTATCTTTATTAAGCTTAAAGGCTGAGGATTACCCAATGCTCTTAGGGAAGGAGGAAGAGAGAGGAGAGGAGGAGGAGGAGGAGGAGGAGGAGGAGGAGGAGGAGGAGGAAGACAGAGGCTGGGGAGAAGGAAGAAGAAGACGGAAGTAGAAACAGAAGAGAGAGAGGAGGGGAAGGAGGAAGAGAGAAGGGGGAGAAAGGAAGGAGAATAACAAATGTGTGTGTGTGTGTGTGTGTGTGTGTGTGTGTGTTTCCTCCACCTCCACCACCACCACCACCACCACCACCACCACCACAATCACCTCCACCACCACCTCCATAACCAGTTACGAAGTATATGTGAATGATCCTTGGTGCGCCAATGCGCTGAGATCAGTGACCACCCACACCACATACTTGTCATCCCTCACCCTCGCCCTTCCTCTTCACTCGCCTTTCCCCCTCATTCGCCCTTCCTCCTCACTCGCCCTTCCCCCTCACTCGCCCTTCCTCCTCACTCGCCCTTCCCCTCACTCGCCTTTCCCCCTCACTCGCCCTTCCTCCTCACTCGCCCTTCCCCTCCTCGCCCTTCCCCTCACTCGCCCTTCCCCCTCACTCGCCCTTCCTCCTCACTCGCCCTTCCCCTCCTCCCCTTCCTCCTCACTCGCCCTTCTCACCATTCTTACACGCTTGCTACTCCTCCTCCCTCCATCGTGGCCATTGAAGTCTTCATCTTTACTGCTGTTATCAATATTATCTTACCGTACCTCCCCTACACAAACCATGGTAACTTACCTACCACCACTATACCACTACCCTCCCCCCACACCATGGTAGCTCCCCAACACCGTCCTCTCACTCAATTTTTTCTTGTCTCATCTATCTGGTAGGAATCGGCCGTTGTGTTGTGACAGCACCACAATGATGGCCTTAATACTACTACTACTACTACTAATAATAATAATGCTAATAATAATAATACATAATCTATATCCATCACTATCATCATTATCCTCACTAACATAAATTAAACTTACACTCAAGTACGCTTCACTATTATCATCATCACCCGTGTTTTTTGTGTCAATATCATCATCATCAACACACACATCCTTCCACCTCGCTGTCAGACACACTATCCTCACTACCAACTCTTTTACTTTTGCCAACATCCTAACTGTCATCATTCTCTGACTCCCTCCCTACCCTCCTCTCCCCCTGACTCCCTCCTTACCCCGTTTTCCCCCTGACTTCCTCCCTACCCTCCTCTCCCCCTGACTCCCTCACTACCCCCCTTTCCCCCTGACTCCCTCACTACCCCCCTTTCCCCCTGACTCCCTCACTACCCCCCTTTCCCCCTGACTCCCTCACTACCCTCCCTCAGCAGCAAAAGGAGGGCCCAAACACCGACTCAGGTTATCACTCCTTCACTCGGCGCCGGCAGAGTGAGTCCCATTCTATTAAGGGTGTGAATTGTAGCATGACAGGTGGGGCGGGGCATGACAGGTGAGACGGAGCATGACTGCGTATGACTGTAGAATGGCAGGTGAGGCGGAGCATGACTGCGTTTGACTGTAGCATGACAGGTGAGACGGATTATAACTGTGTATGACTGTAGAAGGACAGGTGAGGCGGAGCATGACTGCGTGTAACTGTAGTATGACAAGTGAGACGGGGCATGACAGGTGAGACGGAGTATGACTGTGTGACTGTTGCATTATTTCGTGACTGTAGCATGACAGGTGAGGCAGAGCATGACTGTGTGTGACTGTAGCATGATAGTAGGACAGGACATGACACCAGGTGGGGAGGGGCATGACAAGTGGAGAGGGGCATGACTTTTTAGGGGGGTGGCGGAGGGGAAGACAAGTGAGAACAAGACATGGTAGGCGGGAAGGAACACGATAGACATGATTATTATAGGTGTGGTGAGACATGACAGGTGACGGGGTTGACAGGTGTGGGGAAATGACAGGTGGAGCGGGAGAGGACAGTTGTTGGGAAATGACAGGTTTGGGTACATAGCAGGTGTGTAAATGTGACAGGTTTGGGGACACGACTGGGTATGGAAGGAGCGTGCAGGTATGTGCTTCCCTGACTAGGCTATGTCAGGTCAGTACAGGCGGGGAGGCACTGTATGACTGACACTGGCATATCACGGAAGTATTTATTGATCGTCACAAACTAGGAAGCTCTGTAGCTTTCTAACTAGTAGGCAAGTTGAAGCCAGCTTTGGGTGGTAGTGTGGTGTGTTGTGGTGTGGTAGTGTGTGGTAGTGTGGTGAGTGATGGATGTGTGGTGGTGTGGTGTGGTAGTGTGTGGTGGTGTGGTGTGTGATGGATGTGTGGTGGTGTGGTGTGGTGTAGTGTGGTGTGGTGTGGTGCGGTGTGGTGTGATATGGTGTGGTGTAGTGTGTGGTGGTATGTAGTACTGTTGTAGTGTGATGTGTGGTGGTGTGTGGTAGTGAAGTGTGTGGTGGTGTGTGTGGTATTGTGATAGTGTTGAGTGAAGCTGTGTGTGGCAGTGTGGTGTGTGGGGTACAGGTAGTGTGGTGGTGACAGGTGTGGGGTACAGGTAGTGTGGTGGTGACAGGTGTGGGGTACAGGTAGTGCAGTGACAGGTGTGGGGTACAGGTAGTAGTGACAGGTGTGGGGTACAGGTAGTGTGGTGACAGGTGTGGGGTACAGGTAGTGTGGTGACAGGTGTGGGGTACAGGTAGTGTGGTGACAGGTGTGGGGTACAGGTAGTTATGGACAATTCACCATCAGTATGTAGAGAAACACAACAGTTTGGTGGTCAACATGTGTGGCACGAGGAGAACAATAATCATGAAAGGATGCAAGTGAAGGGTGGCCATACTGTGGAGGGGGCAGTGAGGGAGGACGTAATGCTGGGGTAGGGTGAATATATTGTGGAGGAGGGGAAGGGGGACGCCAGACAGACTGAGTGGAGTGTAACATGGTAAGAAGGAGGAGAGGCAACAGCGTGGGGGCTGGAGCGTGACTGAGGACACGACGACGAGGACAGGTACCAGCAGGAAGACCACCGCGCCACAGTGGTAAGCGAGGGTGCTGGTGGTGGTGGGTGATGATGTAAGATACCGTGAGGATGTAAAGATATGAAAAACAGAGAGATAAGACAGGGAGATAGCAGGAAAAAAAAAATGAGGAAATCAGGTGGAATGAAAGGTTGACTGAAAGACAAATAAAAGATAACAGACGGAGGTGTTGCTCCTTCTTGAACAGAATAAACATAAAAGTGATAAGATGGTGGAACATAACACAGAGGGGAGAAAAGAGACAAAGAATGTATACACCGAGGTGGAAAGAAATAGTTGAAGAAAAGGGAGACTAAATGCGTACCGTGCGAAAAGTGTGTGAAGTTGAAACAAAGGGAGGGTAAAAATAACCAGGGAGGGAGGGAGCTGTAGACGCCAACAGACATTAACTAAGAAAAAGGAAAGCCAAGAAAAATCAAGACAGTTATTAAAACAATAAAGAATTCTTGAGAGAAGGGAGAGGAGAGAGGTGACAACAACAGCTGGGCAGGAGGGAAGGAGAGCGGGGAGAGGTGACAATAACAGCTGGGTCAGAGGGAAGGAGAGCAGGGAGAGGTGACAACAACAGCTGGGTCGGAGGGAAGGAGCGCGGGAAGAGGTGACCACAGCAGCTGGGTCAGAGGGAAGGAGAGCAGGGAGAGGTGACAACAACAGCTGGGTCAGAGGGAAGGAGCGCAGGAAAGAGGTGACCACAACAGCTGGGTCAGAGGGAAGAGGAGAGCAGGGAGGTGACAACAACAGCTGGGTCGGAGGGAAGGAGCGCGGGAAGAGGTGACCACAGCAGCTGGGTCAGAGGGAAGGAGAGGCAGGAGAGGTGACAACAGCTGGGCAGGAGGGAAGGAAGGCAGAGGGAGAGGTGACAACAACAGCTGGGTCGGAGGGAAGGAGAGCGTGGAGAGAGGTGACAATACAGCTGGGTCAGGAGGGGGAAGGAGCGCGGAAGGTGACCACAGCAGCTGGGTCAGAGGGAAGGAGAGCAGGGAGAGGTGACAACAACAGCTGGGCAGGAGGGGAAGGAGGCAGGGAGAGGTGACAACAACAGCTGGGTCGGAGGGAAGGAGAGGCGTGGAGGTGACAATAACAGCTGGGTCGGAGGGAAGGAGAGCAGGGAGAGGTGACAACAACAGCAGCTGGGCAGGAGGGAAGGGAGAGCGGGGAGAGGGTGACAACAACAGCTGGGTCGGAGGGAAGGTGAGCGAGGAGAGGTGACAACAGCTGGGTCGGAGGGAAGGAGCGCGGGAAGGGTGACCACAGCAGCTGGGTCAGAGGGAAGGAGAGCAGGGAGAGGTGACAATAACAGCTGGGTCGGAGGGAAGGAGGAGCAGGAGAGGTGACAACAACAGTTGGGCAAGGAGAGGGGGAAGGAGAGGCGTGGAGGTGACAATAACAGCTGGGTCGGAGGGAAGGAGAGCAGGGAGAGGTGACAATAACAGCTGGGTCGGAGGGAAGGGCGCGAGGAAGGGAGGTGTCCACAGCAGCTGGGTCAGAGGGGAAGCAGGGGAGAGGTGACAATAACAGCTGGGTCGGAGGGAAGGAGGCAGGGAGAGGTGACAATAACAGCTGGGTCGGAGGGGAAGGAGAGCAGGGAGAGGTGACAACAACAGCTGGGTCGGAGGGAAGAGGAGAGGTGACAATAACAGCTGGGTCGGAGGAAGGAGAGCAGGGAGAGGTGACAACAACAGCTGGGTCGGAGGGAGAGAGCAGGGAGAGGTGACAATAACAGCTGGGTCGGAGGGAAGGAAGGCGGGGGAGAGGTGACAACAACAGCTGGGTCGCGGAGGGAAGGAGAGCGGAGAGGTGACAATAACAGCTGGGTCGGAGGGAAGGAGAGCAGGGAGGTGACAACAACAGCTGGGTCGGAGGGAAGGAGAGCAGGAGAGGTGACAATAACAGCTGGGTTGGAGGGGAAGGAGAGCAGGGAGAGTGACAACAACAGCTGGGTCGGAGGAAGGAGAGCAGGAGAGGTGACAATAACAACAGCAGCTGGTCGGAGGGAAGGAGGCAGGAGAGGTGACAATAACAGCTGGGTCGGAGGGGAAGGAGCGCGGGAAGGGTGTCCACAGCAGCTGGGTCAGGGGAAGAGCAGGGAGAGGTGACAACAACAGCTATGGATCGGAGGGAAGGAGAGAGGCAGAGGGGAGAGGTGACAATAACAGCTGGGTCAGGAGGGGGAAGGGAGCAGGAGAGGTGACAACAACAGCTGGACCAGAGGGAAGGTGAGCGAGGAGAGATAACAACAGCTGGGTTCAGAGGGAAGGGGAGCGGGGAGAGGTGACAACAACAGCTGGGTCAGAGGGAAGGGAAGCGGGGAGAGGTGACAACAACAGACCGATAAGTCAGGAGAAGTGGAAGAGGGAAGGTAGGGCTTATATGTAGAGGTAAGAACAACTGAAAGAACGCTCAGTGTGCAGAACTCCACACTTCGCGCGACACCTGGAGACGAAAAGAGGGAGGAGTGAGGACGGTGTACATAATGGGTAAAAAAAAACAATATAATATATTTTTCTTCAAAGTCTGTGGTTAATATTTTGTCCAAATTTCAGTTTACTACTTAAAAATAAAAAAATAAAATGAGTGTGATATCACCTAGACAACCAACCATCAAAATAACAAACAATCAGAGCAACCACTGAGTCGTCCTCTCCTTGATCCACGAGCACCACCTGGACACGAATGGGGAGGGAGGGTAGACAGAACAGGAAGTGTAGAAAATTGGGCTCTAGGTGCGACGAAGGCAAGGTAGGAAAAACAGGAGCTAAAAAGAGTACGTGCTATAACACTGAGAATGAGCGCCTGGGCACAAATACAGGAATCAGGAATTGTTAAGACCAACACCTTCGCTGCCGGGTTTGCTGCCACTAAACAAACAGACACAATCTTAAGTGGAATCTCTATCTGAATTTTTATTTTTTTACTCACCAAAAACTGAACAACAGCACTTAGAATGCTATTGTTGGTCGTCCTCTCTCTCTCTCTCTCTCTCTCTCTCTCTCTCTCTCTCTCTCTCTCTCTCTCTCTCTCTTTCTCTCTCTCAGTCATGGCAACCAAACTACAGTAACAATCGTCCACCACACTAAACTACCTCATGTCCTCACACCATCCACCACACTAAACTACCACATGTCCTCACCACCATCCACCACACTAAACTACCTCATGTCCTCACCACCGTCCACCACACTAAACCACCCTATGTCCTCACACCGTCCACCACACTAAACTTCCCCATGTCCTCACCCACCGTCCACCACACTAAACTACCCCATGTCCTCACCAATTCCACCACACTAAACTACCCCATGTCCTCACCACCATCCACCACACTAAACTACCCCATGTCTCACCACCATCACCACACTAAACTCCCCATGTCCTCACCACCACCACACTAAACTACCTCATGTCCTCACCACCATCCACCACACTAAACTACCCCCATGTCCTCTACCACCGTCCACCACTAAACTACCTCATGTTCCTCACCACCATCCACCACACTAAACTACCCCATGTCCTCACCACCATCCACCACACTAAACTACCCCATGTCCTCACCACCGTCCACCACACTAAACTACCCCCATGTCCTCACCCACCTTCCACCACACTAAACTACCCCCATGTCCACACCACCGTCCACCACACTAAACTACCCCATGTCCTCACACTAAACTCTGTCCACCACACTAAACTACCCCATGTCCTCATCTACACCATCCACCACACTAAACTACCCCATGTCCTCTCCAAACACCTCATCCTACCCTCACACCTCAATCAACTTCCCCATGTCCTCACCACCATCCACCACACTAAACTACCCCATGTCCTCTGCACCGTCCACCACACTAAACTACCCCATGTCCTCACCACCATCCACCACACTAAAACTCCCATGTCCTCCCCACCGTCCACCACTCTAAACTACCCCATGTCCTCACCACCATCCACCACACTAACTACCCCATGTCCTCACCACCGTCCACCACACTAAACTACCTCATGTCTACCACCGTCCACCACACTAAAACATCGGGGTCTTCACCACCAGCCAAACGCACAAGCGACCTGATAACATCACTTCATGTACTAAATCAGTGTCAGGTTAGACGCTAAGTCCTGATACCGTTGATAAATCAGTACCATACACCCTTACTACCATACATCGTTATAAACAGTTTGGATTTTAGTAATACACAGCTGACATTTTATCTGTTATAAATCAATTGCCTGGACAAGCAAGAAAGTAAACAAACAAACTAAGCAGCCACTGAGTACCCTCTACCCTCCCTTTGCACGCGCCAAGTTTCTATAATTCCTAGGATACTGTACCTTATATTGTGACCCGAGAGCCAAAGACCCGTGGACCCAATTTTTAGCAATTGAACCTTACTGATATTACTATTTTTATATTATTATTATTATTATTTTATACTACCCACAACAAACAACACACACACCATACTTATACAATATAACATACGACACCATACGGTACACAAAATATACAATAACAATACGGCACATGTTGCCGTACAGTACTGTACATAGGAAGTTGTTCTTCTCAACAATGCTTCTCAACAATGCGAACACTGCCACTTTCCTGTATATGAGTGTTGCTACAGGTGCAAGTGTTGTACTTCGCCTGGTGCGTCCCCTTCCGCACGTGTACTGTGTGTTGACACAGTTGTGTGTACTGTGTGTTGACACAGTTGTGTGTACTGTGTGTTGACACAGTTGTGTGTACTGTGTGTTGACACAGTTGTGTGTACTGTGTGTTGACACAGTTGTGTGTACTGTGTGTTGACACAGTTGTGTGTACTGTGTGTTGACACAGTTGTGTGTACTGTGTGTTGACACAGTTGTGTGTACTGTGTGTTGACACAGTTGTGTGTGTACTGTGTGTTGACACAGTTGTGTGTACTGTGTGTTGACACAGTGTGTGTTGTGTGTGTTGTGTGGGTTTGGTTGTGGTTGTGTGTTGTGTGTTCAGTGTATGTGTGTTGACACAGTTGTGTGTACTGTGTGTTGACACAGTTGTGTGTACTGTGTGTTACACAGTTGTGTGTACTGTGTGTTGACACAGTTGTGTGTACTGTGTGTTGATACAGTTGTGTACGTGTGTTGACACAGTTGTGTGTACTGTGTGATTATACAGTTGTGTGTACTGTGTGTTGACACAGTTGTGTGTACTGTGTGTGATTACACAGTTGTGTGTACTGTGTGTTGTCACAGTTGTGTGTACTGTGTGTTGACACAGTTGTGTGTACTGTGTGTTGACACAGTTGTGTGTACTGTGTGTTGACACAGTTGTGTGTACTGTGTATTGACACAGTTGTGTGTTCTGTGTATACACAGATGTGTTCACATATGCTGACACAGACGTATTTTTTTGTGTTAACAATGTGTTGACTGAAATATGTATGCGGTGTTTTAAGACCGACGTGTCTACAGTGCGCTGACGCAGACTTATGTTCAATGTGTTGACACCAACGCGTGTGCAGTGTGTTGGCACACGTGTGCATAGTGTATTGACATATACTGTGCGTGTGTACAGTGTAGTGGTACATAAGAAGATACGTACAACGAAGAATGGCAGACATGTGTATAGCGGAGGAGGAGCAAGACTGATGTGCAATATATTGATACAGGCGTGTGTAGAGCTCGTCTGTAAAGACTATGCCAAGGTCATCACCGTCACCAACACACTGTCAGGGTCATCACCATCACTATAAAATGTCAGGGTCCCTATCACCACTACACAATGTCAGGGTCATCACCATCACTATACAATGTCAGGGTCCTCATCACCACTACACAATGTCAGGGTCCTCACCACCACTATACAATGTCAGGGTCATCACCACCACTACACAATGTCAGGGTCCTCACCACCACTACAGAATGTCAGGGTCCTCACCACCACTATACAATGTCAGGGTCCTCACCACCACTACACAATGACAGGGTCCTCACCACCACTACACAATGTAAGGGTCCTCACCATCACTAACACAATGTCAGGGTCCTCACCACCACTACACAATGTCAGGTCCTCACCACCACCACTACACAATGTCAGGGTCCTCACCACCACTACACAATGTCAGGGTCATCACCATCACTAACACAATGTCAGGGTCATCACCATCACTACACAACGTTAGGTCCTCACCACACTACACAATGTCAGGCTCACCACCACTACACAATGTCAGGGTCATCACCATCACCACACAATGTCAGGGTCCTCACCACCACTACACAAGTCAGGTCCTCACCATCACTACACAATGTCAGGGTCATCACCACCACTACACAATGTCAGGTCCTCACCACCACTATACAATGTCAGGGTCATCACCACCACTACACAATGTCAGAGTCCTCACCATCACTTACACAATGTCAGGGTGATCACCACCACTACACAATGTCAGGGTCATCACCACCACTACACAATGTCAGGTCCTCACCACCCTATACAATGTCAGGGTCCTCACCACCACTACACAATGTCAGGGTCATCACCATCACTACACAATGTAAGGTTCTCACCATCACTAACACAATGTCAGGTCCTCACCACCACTACACAATGTCAGGGTCATCACCATCACTACAAATGTAAGGGTCCTCACCATCACTAACACACGTCAGGGTCATCACCATCACTAACACAATGTTGGGTCCTCACCACCACTACACAATGTCAGGGTCCTCACCATCACTAACACAATGTCAGGTCCTCACCACCACTACTATACAATGTCAGGGTCATCACCATCACTACACAATGTCAGGGTCCTCACCACCACTACACAATGTCAGGTCCTCACCACCACTACACAATGTCAGGTCCTCACCATCACTACACAATGTCAGGGTCTCACCATCACTACACAATGTCAGGTCCTCACCACCACTAACACAATGTTAGGTCCTCACCATCACTACAATGTCAGGGTCCACCACTACACAATGTCAGGGTCCTCACCACCTACACAATGTCAGGGGTCCTCACCACCACTACACAATGTCAGGGTCATCACACCACTACACAATATCAGTCCTACACCACTACACAATGTCAAGTCCTCACCACCACTACACAATGTCAGGTTCCTCACCACCACTACACAATGTCAGGGGTCATCACCATCACACAATGTCAGGGTCCTCACCACCACTACACAATGTCAGGGTCATCACCATCACTACACAATGTCAGGGTCCTCACCACCACTACACAATGTCAGGGTCCTCACCACCACTACACAATGTCAGGGTCATCACCATCACTACACAATGTCAGGGTCCTCACCACCACTACACAATGTCAGGGTCCTCACCATTACTACGAAAACTTACACAAAATAAAACCTAGAGATGATGGCAACAATTATCTTGGTACTGTATGGGATAATGACAGGTGAGGGGAGACAGGCGCAGTCATCACTTGCTGGTTCACCTTCTTCAGGTTTACCAACAACTCACTCTTCCCTGGAGGTTAAGGCTGTTTACGCCCAAGTGAAGTGAGGGAATATCACACAGGTGGCACTGGCTCCTTGAACAAATTATTCACACCACCTGAGATATCTCTTGTGGTATTTTTTCTCAGCCTCGACGCTTTTAATACATAAAATATTGAACCCGACGCCAAGAAGATCCTTAAAGTTTACATTTATGTATGAATATCTTTAATTAATTTTTCTGTTGTGTAGGGGGTGAGTTTAATATATACCAATATAACGTGTTTACCCTGGACGAGGGGCACAATTATGATGGTATATCTCGACTTTAGCAAAGCCGCGACAGAGTCCACGAAAACTAATAAGAAAAGTGGAGGCTCGTGGCATTAGAGATATTCTAAAATGGATTAGTGCGTGGTTTTGAGACAGGAAACAGCAAGTCAGCATTAACGGCACTAAATCCGATTGAGCAACGTCACTAGTGGGTTTCCCAAGGCTCAGTATTTGGACCATTATTATTTACTATATACATGGAACGACATAGATATCGTAGACAGCATAAGTAAATTCACTATTGATGACATTAAATGGGGCGTGTAATTAAATCTGACGAGGACTCCGCAAATTTACAGGATGATCTAAACACATTTTTCTAATGGTCTGAAAATGGCAGATGAAATTCAATGTGGACAAATGTAAAGTACTCGTATAGGAGATGTAAACAGTGAAACCAGATACCATAAGAACAACGATGTTGATGAGAATCCGAATGTGAGAAAAGATTTAGGAGTAATAATTGAAAGTAGGAATCTTAGGCCAAGTAAATAATGTGTATTTGCTCGAAACAAGGCTAATAAAGTACAGGATTCATACAAAAGTGTTAGTTACAAGGCTAGCGGTCATCCTAATATTACATCTTGCGCTCGTGAGACTCACTTGGATTACGCTTTCAATTCTGATCACCCTATTACAGAATGGATATAGAATTCTTGGAAAGAATTAGGGAGAATAACAAGACTAATCCCGGGCATTAGAAACCTTGAGTACAGAGACAGGTTAAAGAATCTTAATTTGCACTCCCTCGCGAGAGACGTAGAGTGAGGGCGATATGATAGAGGTGTGTATAAATGGAAGTCAGGGCTAAACAATGGGACATTACGTCTTACTCAAACTATCCAGCCAGGAGCGAACTCGTAACAATGGTTTTAAATTGAACAAATTTAGATTTAGGCGCGAAATAAGTAATATTGGTTTGAAAATAGAGTAGTGGACGAGTGGAACAAGTTACCAAATATCATCATTAACTCAAATACGCTGGATAGCTTCAAACATAGGTTGGATGGATATATGAGCAATAGGGGTTGGGTGTAAATCGGACTTCAGTATGGGCCAATAGGCCCACGCAGTTTCCTCCATTCTTATGTTGTTATGTTCTTATATAGGTGTGAGGAGAATGATATAAATACACACCACTACGAAAACACCGTCACGACGTTCATGTAAGAAACAACAACTCCCGGGTGAACACTACTACACTACTCCAGCTGAGTCTCTGAGGTGTGTCCAGGTGTGAAGTGCATTTGTCAGCGAGAATCAGTACAATTTAATACAGTAAAATAAAGGTTCTACATGTGCGGCGACCATAAAGCATCTAGTTGTTACAATCTCCGGATTCCAAAGGTAGGAATTTATTTATAGGAATTGGAAATATTATATAAGACTGGAATATTTAATTCTAACCTTGTAGTGGTCGATATGTGCAGTAAGTTTACTCACTGCGGTCTACACCAGTCAGCCATGAACCCTATATAGGTGCTGCAATAATACACATTCAAATATTGCTTTTCCTCAAGTCAGGGTAATAACGACCACAATGTTAGTGAACACAGTGTAGGCAAGGTGGTGGTTAGGTGAAGGTCGTGAACACCAAAATAACTGAGACTAACTGTAAGCCATATCCCACGTTACCAGTACTGAGTGACACACCCATGTCGACAATTATTATTTTTATCTATTAATTTATCATTGATTAATTGGATATAATGTTCTCTGGGCAAGGTAATCTATGAGCCGAATACTGAGAAGCTTACTGTTTCAATATGTCGGGGTATAAAGGTAGTCTTAAAAGTGATCTGAAAGTAACTCCTGGGAAAATTCTAATGGGAAAAGCTACCTTTTTTATGGAAATTTGACGTTATTTTTAATATATAGAGACAAATGATCTGCCTCGAGGACAACATTGAGATCATAACCCAGAGGACAACACTGAGATCATGTCCTCGAGGACAACAGTGAGATCCTTAACTCCAGGGGACAACAGTGAGATCACAACCTCGAGGACAACACTGAGATCCTTAACCTCGAGGACAACACCAGAGATAATAACCTCCGAGGACAACACTGAGATCATAACCTCAAGGACAACACTGAGATAAGTGAAACAACACGATCTTAACTCACGTCTGTATCAACGAGGAACGGTTGGCGATGACTCTAAAGGCGAAATTATTTGTTATAAAATACCAGAACAGTAGTAGGCCTAGGTGGTGACATAACGAGTAGTGATGATAATGATAGGATAGGCCTGTGGGTGGACATAACTGGTAGTGGGTATAATGAGGAGAGTCATAAAGAACTAGTTTAAAAGTACTAAGGCCTGTGTTATACTTAATTAAGACAAAGGTTCCATACAGAAGAAAGACACAGTAAGACGACAACATTAGACTGAAATCAAATATATATCCAATACGACAAAACAAAAGCAGCAAAAGGTAAACAACAAAAGCTACTAAATAGCTCAGAATCGTTTGTTGTAACACTATTGCAATCACAGGTTAGGGTTGGTGGTGGTTTTTTGTTTTTTGGTGTTTGACCATGTTAGTGGCTTGCTAAGTACCTTTAGCTGCACTAAACTTTAAGGTGGTCCTCGTGCTCCTGGGACCATGTTAGGGTAGCTTCTAAGTACCACCTTGGCTACACTCAATACTTTAAAGGTCTCGATTCCTGACCATGTTAGGTAGCTACAAGTGCCACCTTGCTTAATTACTTTAAGGTGTCCCTGCTCTCCTGATCTCATGTTAGGGTAGCTAGAACTACCTTGGCTACACTAATATTTTAAGGTCCTGCACTCTGACCATGTTAGTAGCTGCCAAGCACCACCCTTGGCTACACTAATACTTTACAGGTCCTACCCCTGACTACATAGGGGGTAGCCACAAGCACCACTCACACACTAATACTCTTTGGGTGGTCCTCGTACTTCTGACCATGTTAGGTAGCCAAGTACCACCTTGGCCACACTAATATTTAAGGTGGTCTCACCTGACTATGTTAGGAAGCCAAGGGCACCACCTGGCTACACTAATACTTTAAGGTGGTCCCTGCACTTGACCATAAAGTAAGTAGCTACAAGTACCACCTCACATACACTATCACTTTTAAGGTGGTCCTGTACTCCTGACATGTTAGGTAGCCACAAGTACCACCTTGGCTACACTAATACTTTAATAAGTGGTCCCTGCACTCCCTGACCATGTTAGGTAGCCATGGGCACCACCTCATTACACTTACTACTTACAGGTCCCCGTACCCTGGACCATGTTAGGTAGCCACAAGCACCACCTTATTACACTATCATTTTACAGGGTCCTCGTACTCCTGACCATGTTAGGAAGCCACAAGGCACCACCTTAGCTAATTAACACTTTACAGGTCCCACTCTGACCATGTTAGGTGTGCCAAGCACCAATTCATTAACACTAATATTTTACAAGGTGGTCTCGTACTCCCTGACCATGTTAGGTAGCTACAAGTACCACCACACACTCAATATTTGCAGGTCTCTGCACTCTGACCATAGGTAGGCCACAAGTACCACCTTGGCTACACTATTTTTTGTTGTGGTCTGCATTCTTGACTATACAGAAGTACCACCTTAGCTACACTAATACTTTAAGGTGGTCTCTGCCCTGACCATGTTAGGTAGCCAAGGCACCACCTTGGCTATAATAACTTTAAGGTGGTCTTCATTCCTGACCATGTTAGGTGCCAAGTACCACCTTGCTGTACTAATACTTTAAGGTGGTCCTCGTGCCCTGACCATGTTAGGTAGCTAAGTACCACCTTAGCTACATCTTTAAGGTGGTCCTCATGCTCTAGCCATGTTAGTATACATTACCACCTTGGCCCTATACTTTAAAGGTGGTCTCATGCTCTGTATATTGAAGTAGCTAAGTACCTGCTTCCTATACTTTAGTGGTCCTCGTACTCTCTGACCATGTTAGTAGCTTCATCTGCATAGCTACATAAACCTTTAGGTAGTTATAATTTCCCTAATATGGTGCTTCCTAAGTACCAGCTACACTAATACTTTAAGAGTGGTCCTCATGCTCCCCTGTGACTTTGGTAACTACAAGTACCACCTTAGCTACGCAGCCACTTTGCAGGTGGTCCTCATGCTCTGACCATGTTAGAGTAGCTTCTAGAGGTACCACCTTGGCTACCTGTACTTTAAGGTGGTCCTCGTACTCTGACCATGTTAGGTGGCTACAAGTACCTTATACACTAATACTTTAAGGTGGTCCTCATGCTCTGTGTGTTAGAGTGGCTACAGGAGTACCACCTTGGCTACACCTAATATACTTTAAGGTGGTCCTCACATGCTCCCTGACCATGTGTGTTAGGTAGCTACAAGTACCACCCCTTAGCTACACTAATACTTTAGGTGGTCCTCATGCCCTGACCATGTTAGGTAGCTACAGAGTACCTGTAGCTACACCTAATACTTTTAAGGTGGTCCTCATGCTCCCTGACCATGTTATTAGGTAACTACAAGTACCACCTTAGCTATATAATACTTTAAAGGTGGTCCTCGTACATATATATTCAGAACAACTATTTTCCCTTAGCTACTATAATACTTTAAGGTGGTCCTCATGCTCTGACCATTAGAGTGGCTACAAGTACCACCTTAGCTACACTAATACTTTAAAATTGGTCTCGCCACATTACATGTTAAGTGCTTCTAAATTTCTGCTTAGCTACCTCTTTAAGGTGGTCCTCATGCTCTGACCATGTTAGGTAGCTAAGTACCACCTTGGCTACACTAATACTTTAAGAGTGGTCCTCATGCTCCCTGACATAACAGGTAGCTACAAGTACCACCTTGGCCTATACTTTAAGGTGGTCCTCATGCTCCCTGACCATGTTAATTAGCTTCTAGGCTACCTGTAGCTACACTAATACTTTAAGGTGGTCCTCATGCTCCTGACCGCTTAGGTAGCTACAAGTACCACCTTAGCTGCACTAATACTGGTGGTATGTACTCCTGACCATGTGTTAGGTAGCTACAAGTACCACCTTGGCTACTAATGTACTTTAAGGTGGTCCTCATGCTCCCCTGACCATGTGCTTCTAAAGTACCTACCTTAGCTCACACTGTACTTTGGTGGTCTCACTCCCAGTGCTTCCAGTACACTGGCTATAATACTTTAAGGTGGTCCTCATGCTCCCTGACCATGTTAGGTAGCTACAAGTACCACCTTAGCTACCTAATACTTTAAGGTGGTCCTCGCTCCCTGACCATGTTAGGTAGCTACAAGTGCCACCTTGGCTACACTAATACTTTAAGGTGGTCCTCATGCTCTGTATTGGTAGCATACAAAATGCCACCTTGGCTACACTAATATACTTTAAGGTGGTCCTCGTACTCTGACCATGTTAAGTACCACCTTAGCTACACTAATACTTTGAGTCCTCATGCTCCCTGACCATGTTAGGTAGCTACAAGTACCACCTTGGCTACACTAATATACTGGGGTGGTCCTCGTACTCCCCTGACCATGACCACCTTAGCTACACACACTAATACTTTAAGGTGGTCCTCATTGCTCCCTGACCATGTTAGGCTAGGCTACCTATAGCTACCTCTTTTAAAATTGGTCCTCGTACTCCTGACCATGTTAGGTGCTGCTACCTATGTCTTTCAGGTGGTCCTCATGCTCTCCCTGACCATGTTAGGTAGCTAGGAGTACCACCTTGGCTATAATACTTTAAGGTGTGGTCCTCCTTTTCCTGACCATGTTACTGGTGCTTTAGTACCTTAGCTACACTAATACTTTAAGGTGGTCTCGGCGGCATGCTCTGACCATGTTAGGTAGCTACAAGTACCACCTTAGCTACACTAATACTTTAAGGTGGTCCTCATGCTCCCCTGACCATGTTGAAGTAGCTACAAATACCACCTTGGCTACACTGTCTACTTTAAGGTGGTCCTCATGCTCCCTGACCATGCATGTTGGGTAGCACAGTACCACCTTGGCTACACTAATACTTTAAGGTGGTCCTCATGCTCCCTGGCCATGTTAGGTAGCTTCAAGTACCTTAGCTACACCTGTACTTTTGGATTGGTCTGCTCATGTGTGTGTTTGTTTTTTTGTCTCTGACCATGTTAGGTAGCTACAAGTACCACCTTGGCTACACTAATACTTTAAGGTGGTCCTCGTACTCCCTGACCATGTTAGGTAGCTACAAGTACAACCTTGGCTACACTAATACTTTAAGGTGGTCCTCGTAATCCCTGACCCAGTTACACAACACCGCCACGCAAGTCACCCAGAGCAACTAAAGTCTTTTTAAACACTTTTCGTAGTAAATGTATTCAATAAACGACAAGGAGTCTTGTAAGTGATTTCTGAAAATAAATACAAGATATTGTCTCTGTCAAGACTTGTCGCATTGATTCACCTTCTACAAACAATTTCAGGATTTCTCAGAGAGGGGAGGCAAGAAAGGAGGAGGGATAGGGATAGGGGGGGAGAAGGCGGGAGTAGGAAAGGAGGGAGGAGGGAGGAGGAAAGGAGGGAGTAGGGAAGGAGGGGGAGGAAAGGTGGAGAAGGGAAAGGATCAGCGTCACACAGGTGGACACATCTCACAAAAGTTTCTGAAACTGTGGATCAAGTATAGATTCTCTCCGGGATATGCTGTAACACTGCACTGGGTGTCATCTGAGTGCAATACTTACACATGCTTCCGGAATAATCAGAGATACAACTTAAAGCACCCAGAGCTACTAAGACCACCCCCCATGCGCTCCTCTCAGTCCCAGACCTCCATAAAATATCATGGTGTGAAGGTGTGGAACAACTTACCCCCACCCATCCGAGCAAAGACTACGCTCCCTTCCTTTAAATCATCTCTAAAAAAATATCTATTGTCGAAGTATTAATATTTCTTGTAACACTTACTATATTTACAGTACCTGTTTTTATTGTAACATCAAATCGGAAATTATCATGTAAATAAATAAGTAATTACCATTGCAATAAACATAATTGCCAACTAGACATAATCCTGAAAACTCTGCCCTCTTGTTCAACCTTATTACTGTACAACCCAGGTTGTACTGCTCCCCCATTATACTTATGTTTTAAAATTCCACTCTAATATATATATATATATATATATATATATATATATATATATATATATATATATGAGGAATTTAAAACATAAGTGGGGAGCAGATAATGTGTGTGTGTGTGTGTGTGTGTGTGTGTGTGTGTGTGTGTGTGTGTGTGTGTGTGTGTGTGTGTGTGTGTGTGTGTGTGTGTGTGTGTGTGTGTGCGTGTGTGTGTGTATATATGTAAATGTATGTGTATATGTATGTATATATAAAAAATAAAAAATATATAAAATAAATAAAATAAATAATAAAAATAATAAATAGAATAAATACATAAATATTGAAGTGATAACCATGGTAACATTATGAGATGTACTTATTACCACCATGCTATTGGACTATTCCAGGTGATATTAAATGTTACACAATACTTCCTTGAGATAAATGTATAGTATATATCAGGTGCCTCAAAGAGAGCTCAGGTTCTCAACTGGCTCAGCCATGTTAATATTGTTATTATTATCCACTCTGTATCTGTATTTTTCTGGCTAAATAAAATGTATCAATCAATCAATGTTTCAATCAGTTTACCTCATCTCCAGCACAGGAACAAACTAAATAAGACAGTACATGTACTTCGAGGCCTACAAGTGAAGGCAGTTTACTCGTTGGGATGATTCATAGTTTATTGCCTTTTATCGGGTCGTGCCAGTTACTAACAGCAGATAACTACACATATGACGATGCATTTACATCTACACACACACACACACACACACACACACACACACACACACACACTCTTGGGTCTCTGTATATACATGAGATGTTTAAA
Source organism: Homarus americanus (assembly GCF_018991925.1). Classification (NCBI taxonomy): domain Eukaryota; kingdom Metazoa; phylum Arthropoda; class Malacostraca; order Decapoda; family Nephropidae; genus Homarus; species Homarus americanus. The sequence continues at coordinate 212,287 of NW_024754351.1, read as the reverse complement.
TAATCAGAGAAAGGAAGGGGTGTGATAACAGTCTGCGCTACGGTCAGTTATAACAAGAGATTAAAGTAGAAGAAGACGATCCATGATAGAAAAAGAAGTGAAATAAAAGTTGAAGGTTTGTTGTATGAAACTAAGTTATGAGATAAAATGAAGGTGGTGTTGTGTAATGTTTACTCTGCTACACGTGTCTTACTGGCGGCAGCGTCCTCAAGGAGAGGTATTTATAACTTAGCTAAACTCACAAGTTGACAACAACCACTTGTCCCCGCGGTCTCTGGGGCCAAGTCTTGTATCCTACTTCATGGATGTGCAGAAACTCTTATTCTGATACTTAAATTTATTCTTTAAATAGTATTCTTATGTTCACATCTCCCAGTCTTACTATTTTCGGGAAAATGAAGAAATTCCAACGGAGAAAAATTTGAGGAAAGATAGTTTTAATTATGCATCTTCTGCAACGTTTTATGAAGGTATCTGAGTATTCAAACAAGGTCGCTTTGTTTGGCCTTAACTGTATCTTCTCCAAACATTTTCCTCTCTACTTGGGGAAATCCTCTCATTCATATCCACGAAATAGATTATTCTACTTCAAACTTTGCCACAGTTCATTAAACTCCACCACCATGTTATTGTTACCCAGCACACGTCACCTGTGCCAGGTGTGATCTGATTCACCCAGCACATAGCCTGGGACAGGTGTGATCTTATTCACCCAGCACACATTACCTGGGCCAAGTGTGACCTGATTCACCCAAGCAAACGTCACCTGGGTCAGGTGTGATCTGATTCACCCAGCACACGTCACCTGGGCCAGGTGTGATCTGGTTCACCCACCACACGTCACCTGGGTCGGGTGTGATCTGATTCACCTACCACACGCCACCTGGGCCAGGTGTGATCTGATTCACCTAGCACACATAGCCTAGGACAGGAATGATCGGATTCACCCAGTACACGTCACCTGGGCCAAATGTGACCTGATTCACCAAAGCACACGTCACCTGGGCCAAGTGTGACCTGATTCACCCAGCACACGTCACACTGGGCCAAGTGTGAACTGATTCACCCAGCACATGTCACCTGGGCCAGACGTGACCTAATACTCACCAACACACAGCACATGTCACCTGGGCCAGACGTGACCTAACACTCACCATCACACAGCACATGTCACCTGGGTGCCAGACGTGACCTAACACTCACCATCACTTAACACATGTCACCTGGGCCAGACGTGACCTAACACTCACCATCACACAGCACATGTCACTCATGCCAGACGACCTAACACTCACTTCATCATCGTTACACACGTCACTCTGGGCCAGACGACCTAACACTCACCATCACAGCTGTTACTACGTCACCTGGGCCAGACGTGACTTAACACTCACCATCACACATCACATGTCACCTTGGGCTGACGTGACCAAACACTCACCATCACATAGCACACGTCATCTGGGCCAGACGTGACCTAACACTCACCATCACACAGCACACGTCACTCTGGGCCAGACGTGACCTAACACTCACTATCACACAGCACACGTCATCGGGCCAGACGTGACCTAACACCACCATCATGACAGCACATGTCACAGACGACCTAACACTCACCATCACAGAGCACATGTCACCTGGGCCAGACGTGACCTAACACTCACCATCACACAGCACACGTCACCTGGGCCAGACGTGACCTAACACTCACCATCACACAGCACACGTCACCTGGGCCAGACGTGACCTAACACTCACTATCACACAGCACATGTCACCTGGGCCAGACGTGACCTAACACTCACTATCACACAGCACACGTCACCTGGGCCAGACGTGACCTAACACTCACTATCACACAGCATGTCACCTGGGCCAGACGACCTAACACTCACCATCACACAGCACATGTCACCTGGGCCAGATGACCTAACACTCACCATCACACAGCACAGGTCAGGGCCAAGACTTAACACTCACGCATCACACAGCACATGTCACTGGGCCAGACGACTCTAACACTCACCATCACACAGCACACGTCACATACAGACATGACCTAACACTCACCATCACACAGCACATGTCACCCGCCGTATTTTAATTCCAACATTCAACCATCACACAGCACATGTCACCTGGGCCAGACGTGACCCAACACTCACCATCACACACAGCACATGTCACTCTGGGCCAGACGTGACCAACACTCACCATCACACAGCACATGTCACTGGGCCAGACGTGACCTAACACTCACTATCACACAATATCATTCAAGCTGGGATGTGACCTAACATTCACCATCACAGCAATAATGCTCATATGGGCCAGACGTGACCCAACACTCACCATCACACAGCACATGTCACCTGGGTGCTGACGCACCTAACACTCACCATCACAGCACACGCTCAGAGTGTGGGCCAGACGTGACCCAACACTCACCATCACACAGCACATGTCACTCTGGGCCAGACGTGACCCAACACTCACCATCACACAGCACATGTCACCTGGACCAGACGTGACCCAATGACTCACCATCACATAGCACACGTCACTCTGGGCCAGACGTGACCTAACACTCACTATCACACAGCACACGTCACTCTGGGCCAGACGTACCTAACACTCACCATCACACAGCACACGTCACTCTGGGGCCAGACGTGACCTAACACTCACCATCACACACAGCACATGTCACTGGGCCAGACGTGACCTAACACTCACTATCACACAGCACATGTCACCTGGGCCAGACGTGACCTAACACTCACTATCACAGAGCACACGTCACCTGGGCCAGACGTGACCTAACACTCACTATCACACAGCACATGTCATCTGGGCCAGACGTGACCTAACACTCACCATCACACAGCACACGTCACCTGGGCCAGACGTGACCTAACACTCACCATCACACAGCACATGTCACCTGGACCAGACGTGACCTAACACGCACTATCACACAGCACACGTCACGTGAGCGAGGCATGAGAGAAGCATCGTTTGGTTTCTGGCAAGACAGGGTCTCAGATGAAGGTCAACTCTGGGGAATATATTAAGTCTTGTTCTGACGCAGGAAATTTAAATTGTTGGTTTTGGTTATCTCTTCAGGCTTAGGTAAGGCTATCCATGTGAGGTTTTACTGTACAACTCAAACATCTGTTTGTTTCCAACAATATTTCAACAAAAATAATATCATGAGCTATTAAGTGTAAAAAGAGTCTCGTAGACCCGACGGCCCGTTAGGGGTAATGTGAATATATCACACTAAATACTATGTCTTCTATATGCAAGGAATGAGTGGGACCCGAACTGTAATCAACCGCATTGGCGACCTGTAGTGTAATGGTCAGCATGCTCGCCTCGCAACCGAGTGTACCCGGGTTCGATCCCCGGGCAGGGTGAAACTATGAGCAAGTTTCTTTACGCCAGTAATTGGGGACCTGGATGTTAATCGATGTGCGAATCGTATTATGAGGTAATGGTTAACCAGTGCAGTTGGCGAGTTGTCCAGTCTTCTCGGACTATTCCTTGACGCTGGGACAATTGGGACATGGCCACACTTAGGGTGTGGTTGTTGTGTTGAAGAAAGCTTCTATACCTTAAACAAATTCGCGCCCTAGGGCCGTCCATCCTCGTTACACGAAGGGGCAACCATTATTTATTAATCAACCGCCATCACTTCTCCAACTGTAAAATTAGAAAACCCTTCACAGATTGGTGGACCGGGGTGCCTCGGGTGCAAACCACCGATTTTTATGGCAATATATCCACTCGGCCACCGCACCCTGCTTTAAGGGTACCTTTGGCTAGAATATTTTCTTTCTTCACTGCAACATCCTAGCGGCCCTGTCCTTGTGTACACGCCTTCTGTAAACGTGCATGTATTTTTCCCAAACATATTAAAAAAATTACTGAGTACCAAGGAGTAAATAAACCGACAATAATTGACTCTGATGTTAGTTTAGCTTCACTGTTGACCAGAAGGTAAAGAAAGACTTAACATCATGTCATAATACTGAAGGTCTTGTGTCATTTGACTGACTAATGCTGAACAATATCGCAGTTCACAATACTTAACAACTGTTTATATTGTGTTGATTAATTGCCCAAACTCTTAATAATTGTTCTTATTAATTAATATTTCTAGTAGTAATTCACTCCCATTACCATATTACGTTAACAGTCTCAGAGTACCATAACTAAATTACACACAAGTTATCAATACTACAGGTAATATATTATTATATTTAAGATACAAACGAATATATATATATATATATATATATATATATATATATATATATATATATATATATATATATATATATATATATATATATATATATATATATATAGTACATATATATATATAGAGGGTGTCCATACAAAATTACCCTGGTTAAAGCATGGTCTACCACTGTTTTAGGGTAATCATTCATGGACAAACCTGTATATATAATACAAGTAGCAGGGTGTGTCGTGCACTATAAAAGTAGGGTGTGTCGTGCACCATAAAGGTAGGGTGTGTTGTGCATCATAAAGGTAGGGTGTGTTGTGCACTATAAAGGTAGGGTGTGTTGTGTACCATAAAGGTAGGGTGTGTTGTGCACTATAAAAGTAGGGTGTGTTGTGCACCATAAAGGTAGGGTGTGTTGTCCACCATAAAGGTAGGGTGTGTTGTGTACCATAAAGGTAGGGTGTGTTGTGCACTATAAAAGTAGGGTGTGTTGTGCACCATAAAGGTAGGGTGTGTTGTCCACCATAAAGGTAGGGTGTGTTGTGTACCATAAAGGTAGGGTGTGTTGTGCACTATAAAAGTAAGGTGTGTTGTGCACCATAAAGGTAGGGTGTGTTGTGCATCATAAAGGTAGGGTGTGTTGTGCATCATAAAGGTTGGGTGTGTTGTGCATCATAAAGGTAGGGTGTGTTGTGCATCATAAAGGTAGGGTGTGTTGTGCATCATAAAGGCAGGGTGTGTTTTGCATCATAAAGGTAGGGTGTGTTGTGCATCATAAAGGCAGGGTGTATTGTTGTAACAGTACCATGATTTTGGAGTAAATTATATCTTGTTTTAGAGAAAAGTCAAAATGCCATACCTGCAGCCCGCCAAGCTGACAGTGCCCTGGATATGCATGAGGCATGAGCCAATCACAGTGACCTGTTAGTGTGACATCATAGGCCTGACTGTGCTGATTGGCTAGAGGCTGGAGGGTAGTGTCCAGCATAAAGTGGGCTCGATTCTCAAACTGAGAGTCTGTGTTTGGAGGTGTTTTAAACGTGTGTGTGGGTCGGGGGGATCAACATGGCGAAATATATTATAAGTGTGCCCTATGGTAAACTCCCCTTATGCGATGTTATGCCATAATATCCTGACCACAGGGGTAACTTATACTGACCCTTTGTGAACTCTACTCTGTAATCCTTTTGCGCTACCGCTCACAGGATGAGTATGGATGCACAATAAACTAACCGCTGTAAGTGGCAAAATCAATTACCCAGCTTATAAAACCTTACCCAGCTTACAGCACCTTCCCTAGCTTATAATTACCTAGCTTAGAATACATTAACCAGATTACAACACCTTACCCAGCTTATAACACCTTCCCCAGCTTATAACACCTTACCCAGCTTACAACACCTTACTCAGCTTACAACACCTGCTATACAGTTTAGTGACAGGTTTGACAGCACCTGCTATACAGTTTAGTGACAGGTTTGATCTTTTTATCATATATTACGAGTTTCTGATTAAAAAATTAACTTTGACAACGACTTATATCCTCACTGACGTATTACAATGTCTCGTACTCTGGGGAAGAAAAAGAACCCCATCCTCCTGTTATGAAGATGAACGTTACTGTTCTTACACGAATATTAGCAGACGACAGCCACTGTGCTGCGCCCTGGGTGTTGACTCTACACAAATTAGTTTTCGGTGTCAGCTTGTAGGTATTCAGTAATGACTGCTCTTCACTGATGATATTTTCATTACTTAAAATACCTGACAGCAACTCTAAGGCTGACACCGAGACTAATAGTGTGTACTGTAATACTTCCCTGTTGTATCTTGTTGTGGGAGGCCACATGTACCGCAGGTAAGGGTCACGTGTACCGCGGGTAAGGGTCACATGTACCGCAGGTAGGGGTCACGTACAGTGGGTAAGGGCCTGCGTACCGTGGGTATGGGTCGTGTACGGTGGTAGGGCCATAGGTACCAGAGGTGGCGGTCACGTGTACCGTGGGTAAGGGTCCATGTACCGTGGGTAAGGGTCGTACCGTGGGTAAGGGCACGTCCAGAGGTAACCGAGGGGTATGTGTATGTGGGTAAGGGTCACGTGTACCGTGGATAAGTGGTAACGTGTACCGTGGTAAGAGCCCCATGTACCGTGGGTTGGCGGCCATATACCAGAGGTAAGGCAATATGTGCCGGGGGTCGTGTACTGTGGTAAGGGCCACATGTACCGTTGGTAAGGGCCACATGTACCGTTGGTAAGGGTCAATTTGTGCCGTGGGTAAGGGTCACTTGTGCCGTGGGTGGCACCCGTATGTTGTGGGTGTATATGTACCGGTAAGGGGCCATATGTACCAGAGGGGGCGGGTCACATGTGCCGTGGGTAAGGGTCACATGTACCGTGGGTCCGGCGTATCGTGGGGTAAGGGCCACATGCAGCAGGTAAGGGCCCGTGTACCGTGGGTAAGGGTCACGTACCGTGGGTAAGGGCCCCATGTTCCGTGGGCAGGTCACGTGTACCGTGAAAGGGCCACGTACTGCAGGTGGCGACGACATGTACCGTGGCTGTTCACTTGTACCGTGACTGAGGTCACGGTACCGTGGGTAAGAGTCACGTGTATCGTGGGTAAGCGTCACATGCACCGGTAATGGTCACTTGTGACGCGTGTATGGGTCACTTGTACCGTGGGTAAGGGTCACTTGTACCGCGTGGGTATGGGTCACTTGTACCGTGGGTAAGGGTCACTGGTACCGCGGGTATGGGTCACTGGTACCGTGGGTAAGGGTCAATTGTACCGTGGGTAAGGGTCACTTGTGCCGTGGGTGAGGTCACTTGTAGCCGTGGGTAGAGGTCACTTGTACCGTGGGTAAAGGTCACTGGTACCGTTGGTGGCGGGTCATGCGTGTACGGTCCGTAGTAAGGGTCACTTGTACCGTGGGTAGGTCACTGGTACCGCGGGTAAGGGTCACATGGTACCGAGGGTAAGGGTCACTTGTACCGTGGGTAAGGATCACTTGTGCCGTGGGTGCGTCATTTGTACCGTGGGTAAAGGTCACTGCACTGGGGTGGCGTCACGTGTACCGTGGCAGTGGTCACTTGTACCGTGGGTATGGGTCACTTTGTACCGTGGGTAAGGGTCACATGCCGCGGGTAAGGGTCACATGTACCGCGGGTAAGGGTCACGTGTACCGTGGGTAAGGGTCACGGTACCATGGGTGGCGGGTCACGTGTACCGTGGGTATGTCACATGTACCGTGGGAGGGTCACGTGTACCGTGGTAAGGGCAACGGTACCGTGGGTAAGGGTCGCGTACCGTGGTGGCGGGGCCATATGTAGCAGAGGTAAGGGTCACATGTGCCGGGTAAGGGTCACGTGTACCGTTGGTAAGGGCCACATGTACCGTGTAGGCGTCACGGTACCGTGGGTAAGGGGTCACGTGTACCGTGGGTTAGGGTCACGTACCGTGGGTGGCGGGCCCCCATGTACAGCAGGTAAGGTCACGTGTACCGTGGTTAACACTTGTACCGCGGGTATGGGTCACTTGTACCGTGGGTATCATTTGTACCGCGGGTATGGGTCACTTGTACCGTGGGTAAGTGGTCACTGGTATCGCGGGTATGGGTCACTTGTACCGTGGGTATGGTCACGGTACCGTGATAAGGATCACGGTGCCGTGGGTAAAGGTCATTTGTACCGTGGGTAAGTTCACTTGAACCGTGGGTAAGGGTCACTGTACCGTGGGTATGGGTCACTTGTACCGTGGGTATGGTCACTTGTGCGGCGGGTATGGGTCCGTACCGTGGGTATGGGCCATGCACAGCGGTGGCGGGTCACTTGTACCGTGGGTAAGGGTCACTTGTACTGTGGGTATGGGTCATTGGTACCGCGGGTATGGGTCACTTGTACCGTGGGTATGGGTCACTTGTACCGTGGGTGGGGCGGGTCACTTGTGCCGCGGGTAAGGGTCACTTGTACCGCGGGTAAGGGTCACTTGAAACGTGGGTATGGGTCACTTGTACCGTGGGTAAGGGCCGGTACCGTGGGTATGGGTCACTTGTACCGTGGGTAAGGGTCACGGTACCGCGGCTTGGGTCACTTGTACCGCGGTATGGGGTCACTTGTACCGTGGGTGGCGGTCACTTGTACCGCGGGTATGAGTCACGGTACCGTGGGTAAGGGTCACTTGTACCGTGGGTGGCGGGTCACCACCGCGGGTATGGGTCACTTGTACCGTGGGTAAGGGTCACGGTACCGCGGGCATGGGTCACTTGTACCGTGGGTATGGGTCACTTGTACCGCGGGTATGGGTCACGGTACCGTGGGTAGGTCACTTGTACCGTGTAAGGGTCACTTGTACCGCGGGTATGGGTCACTTGTACCGTGGGTATGGGTCACTTGGTACCGCGGGTATGACAATACCGTGGGTAAGGGTCACCGGTACCGCGGGTGGCGGGTCACTTGTACCGCGGGTAAGGGTCACTTGTACCGCGGGTATGGGTCACTTGTACCGCGGGTATGGGTCACTTGTACCGCGGGTATGGGTCACCTGTACCGGCGGGTATGGGTTTGTACCGGGCGGGTAAGGGTCACTTTGTACCGTGGGTATGGGTCACTTGTAACGTGGGTATGTCACTTGTACCGCGGGTATGTCATCGGTACCGTGGGTGGCGGTCTCTGTACTGTAAGGGGTCACTTGTACCGTGGTATATCATTGTACCGTGGGTATGGGTCACTGGTACCGCGGGTATGGGTCACTTGTACCGCGGGTAGTGGGTCACTTGTACCGTGGGTAAGGGTCACTTGTACCGTGGGTAAGGGTCACTTGTACCGTGGGTAAGGGTCACTTGTACCGTGGGTAAGGGTCACTTGTACCGTGGGTATGGGTCACGGTACCGTGGGTAAGGGTCACTGTACCGCGGGTAAGGGTTACTTGTACCGTGGGTATGGTCACTTGTACCGTGGGTATGGGTCACTTGTACCGTGTGGGTAAGGGTCACTTGTACCGTGGGTAGGGTCACTTTTACCGTGGGTGGCGGCTTGTACCGTGGGTAAGGGTCACTTGTACCGTGGGTATGGGTCACTTGTACCGTGGGTGGGGGTCACTTGTACCGTGGGTAAGGGTCACTTGTACCGCGGGTATGGGTCACTTGTACCGTGGGTAAGGGTCACAAGGAGTAATGTAAGAAGTACACTAGTAAGAGCTGTGCCGTGTGTGTTCAATACAGTGTTTACATTAAAAGTAAAACAATTTTATAAAAAATAAACATCCTTGGGTGTTGACCTAGTGAGTTTGTTTGTGTTTAACGAGGAACGCTGTACGATTTACTGTTAACAGCTTCCCTATTGCCAGTCACGAGAGGAATTTAAGTGTTCGCCCACTTAGCCAATTTGCCCTCAAATATACAGGTGAACAAGACAAATGCACACTTTTTCTTCAAGTATTTTGGTCTAACTTGGGTATTTATTGTAAAGACCTTATATCAGAACCGTCCTACCACAATAACCAACAATGAGTAAATTACGAGATGTAAATTGTAGATGATTGTGTTTAAATACATACTGGATTATTAATGCGCCATTAATTTGGTTGAGTACATTGTAAACATAGCACTCAGATGATTGTACAACCTGGATCACCTGTTACCAGTCATTTATAACTACCTGACTCACTATGCACACCTGTTAACCGTGCTACCAAACTCAGTACAATGGCCGTGTTATTAACAATATTTTCAAGTCATTGGGCAAGCTCGTGCACGACACGCAGCGTGCTCACAAGCATGCATAAACAAACACCCTCACACACACACACACACACACACACACACACACACACACGTACGTGCGTATGACCTCCAACGGTCACACTTTGGGTACAAAATAATCCCAATTGTCGGGAGGCAGGAGTCAATCTGGGAGGTTGTTAAGGGGCGGTGTGAACGTTCCTTGTCGTGGCCTCAAACTCCTGCGGGAACCTACATGTGGGGAAACAAGTCAGTCACCGCCAAGTGTGTGTAGAAAGCGGTTTAACTTGTAGATACACACAACCATAAGGGAGCAGTGGCTACATGGATAAAGCATTCGCCTCTTGTCCAAAGGGTCACTTGTTCGCACCCGGGGCAGCCTCAGTCAACCTAACTGGTACTGGGTAGAAGTTTACTGTTTGAGTAATGAAGGCCATCAAGAGCTACACTGCCTATGAGACACACTTTAACACATCTACTTACTACTCGTCACTTATTAGTGTGAAGCATACTGGTCAGTAGATGATCTTAAGTAGGAGACAACGTAAACATCTTTAGCTGTATAAAAGGTAGCAGGTTACTTACTGCCTATGTCTACCCTCATTTAATCGCCTGTTTAATATTTCTACCACTATTCACCTTTCGTAAATCCTTATAATAATTAATTACTGCATATATTTCTATGCACTATTACATTATTGTTGTATGTCATTGGCTTGTGAGTTTGTGTTGCTGATGTTGTAATATACAGTATACTCTAGTGTAGTTAAATCTCCTTTTTTCTCCCATTCACAACTAACATATGTTAACCATAATTATTAATGCCTTGCGAATATTGTTGTATCATGGCTACAGCATATAACAGGAAACACAGTTGAGAACAACTGGTAAATTGACGATTGGAGTCAGTACAAAACATACACAGACTCAGTGTTTCGCTGGACCATAGGTGGAGAGAGAGAGTGTGTGTGTGTGTGTGTGTGTGTGTGTGTGTGTGATAATATACAAATAAGGACTAACATTTATGGGAGCACATTCAGATTTCTCAAACTTATTCTTGAAAGATAATGTTGCGAGTATATCTGGCCAGCAGCTTCTAGGATCCTTTGCATAAAGTAGAATTACCTCGAAGTAGAGCGGGCGAGCCTCCACCACCATCCAGCTGAACACTTACAAATGTGGAGCACTTACGCAGATCTTAATGTTCGATACTCTTCTCTTCTGCTGGGTAAATGTGACACCAGCCGCGCCCTTTCCTCTCCGTCAGTCTGCCAGAACGAGGTTAGTTTGATAAACTTATTTAGAGATACTAAGGGCGAAAAGAGTGAGGATATTCATGTAATTGTGGAACAAGCAAGTACAGTCCTTACTGTATATATAAGGGAAGAAATGAACCTACATCCAGAGTCACACGGGCATGGTGGTTCAGTCACCAGTGATTGTGATGGTCCACGTTAAGTAGGTTGTAGGTAGTCGGCAGCTATCAAACAGGGAGGTACTACCGCCTGGGAAGATATTGGAAGCATAATGTATTGTCTAATGGTAGACCCTGCTGCCATTTGGCATCACAAAAATTGTGACCAAGTCCCAGGTTGCTGATCTTACTTTCTGTCTCATTTACACACAATTGCAGGGTCTCAATTGTTTCTCTTACTTTGACAACACAACATACATATATTGTTTCTCACTACTGAACTTTCTTTCTTTTATTTATTTTTTGCATTTATTTGTGGTTATTTATTAATATTATTATTATTATATTATATTTTTTAAATTTATTATTATTATTATTATTATTATTATTATTATTATTATTATTTATCTTCGCCCCCAGGCCCTGATTTGGGGCATTGACCTGTGCCCGGGTGGGCTAATCCCCTTAAAAAAAAAAGGTGAGAGGTGGCTGACAGTGTCTTAAATGATCCATCATTCTTAACCTCCCTAGCGAGACTCGCTTTGTCACGACCATCACAACAGTATAATGCGACCTTTTATAAAAAAACTATTAACAGAATTCCTTCAAGTGTTTCACTAACTGCAAACTTCAAGATGTTTGATTTTAAGTGAATTATGGAGAACATTCAAGTTGTCAACACATGATCATCACAGGAAGGAAACAATATGCTTCAATCTATATACACTCATGGTGGAAACCAGGAGGAAAACGCCTGCTATCACACACATACTGTTTCTGTTGATATAGATCTCGTGTCATCATATGAATCATTTACACCACACTCTATATGGCTGCACTTCCTTTCCAAGATAAACAAACATTAGGAATGATTAAATCTTCCATCTCTCTTCTTAAACTTCTTATATACATGACGTGAACGACTCAATGTTAGTGAATATTTCAGGTCACATTCTGGACTCCTTTAGCCTCGAGGAGGAACTGCAGTAGGACCCATTTATATCCATATTGACATTTCTTGCCTTTTCAGCGTTTTCAAATTTCCTAATGCAATTTTAGCCGTCTGATAGCTGGTCTTTTCTAATAATAATAATAATAATAATAATAATAATAATAATCTTCTCACAGTATGTTCTGTCTCCTCTCCTCTTAGTTCTTTCACCTTATACTAATATTTCATGCCTTCGGTTTGAGATCTCAACCAATCACTTTTTTCCTTGTCCCTTCGTGTTATACCGAACATACACGTTTCACCTATTCCTTGTGTTGCGTTGTTTCTGTATCTTTCCTATTCTAGTCAGTCGCCTTCATTAGTGAACACTGGTACCAGGCACTGGTTAAATGCTTCTCTTTTTTAAATGTAAGAGAATGTTGCCTTTGAATGTATGTATTACTTTTCTAAGGTAATCCAGTTCATTTTCATTGTTTATATCACCTGAATGATATTTAATATCTGACATCAACTGCAAACACTATGGTGGACCAAGAAGGGTTACATTGCTGCAGTTCCCCCTCATGGTGTTCATTTTAGGGTTAACAACCCATCTGGTCATCACTACGAACATACACTGTATTAGCATCTTCCAGCTACTTTGATGCTGCTGAATGTGTAATTAAATGTGAATGTGTGTGTGTGTGTGTGTGTGTGTGTGTGTGTGTGTGTGTGTGTGTGTGTGTGTGTCAAAAAATAACAATACCTCGAATTCAGTATTTGCATATTCATATAAAAGAATATCTCCCCACAGCCCCGAGCACATAATATAAACTGTAGCCTTTATACACATATTGCTATTTACTTTTAAAAGAAGAAATACCACAAATTTCGAGAAGTGTGAAGCCACATGAAGCTACACGAGGCACACGTCATATTTCCCAACTTTTGCAATTAATACTTTTACCCTGGAGTGAAAGACGCAGCACGAACCACTAACTAAACCCAAGAACAATATAGGGTCCAATCAGTACCATAATAAAATTGTGTAAAACTCCGGAGTCCAAAAGTACATCTTGTTACGAGAGGTATAAAAAATGTACTAACTGGATATATAATAACCACAAAGAATTATTCTACTTGTTTTTTTTCTAAATAATCTGGCCTGAATTCAGTACATTTACTTCATATGTCCTTAAACTCACAAATCTAATCTTATAGAAGTGATCCAACAAACCTCAATAGCCTCCTTCAGCTCCTCAGCAGCCTGAGAGCAGCACCTCCAGGGGTGGGACTTAAGGTTTCGAGGCAGATAATAATCGCTTGGGGCCAGGTTCAGGCTGTAGGGAGGGAGGTTCAGGTGCTCAAATCCACGGTTCTAAATGGATGATCTGTGCGACATTGAATTTGTGGACTTGAGTATGTCATGGAGCAGGAGTAAACCTCTTCAACTTTGCCCATCGTTTCTCCCAAATGACATTAAGACAGCACTATAGTCATCATTGACTGTTCCATTATGCTGCCGGTAATCGAACGGCAAAATCCTTTTAGCATCCCAGGAAATCGAGGCCAAGATCTTCCTAGCAGAGGGTTGACTTCTGAATTCCTCTGTCAGAGAATTCAGGTGTTTCCATTGCATAGATTCTTTCTTTGACTAAGGGTTCATCTCTCACCATTCAATCGATATGCCATCTTCATTTCTATGGGTTGTCGACCACTGTCATCTACAGTAAACATTCACAGCTGCCTTTACCTACCTTTCAGGTTTTGCATCTCTTCTAGAAAAGTTTTTAATATACTGTAAGTCATCCATTCCTAGTTTCTGGCTTCCCCTGGCCCTCGTAAGTTATTTCCTTTATTATCTCTGCAATAATTCCTTCGACCTTATTCATGAGCCAAAGTATCTCATTATTCTTATTCTAAAACCTTTTGCAGTATTTCTGTTGCTGCTCTTGTCAATATTAATAATTCTTCATCAGTACCATAGCCAGAACCCATACCAAGTACTGAATATACACTGCATTTTACCAGTCTTAATCTCAATTTGAAATAATGTCCCGCTTTGTGATAATATGGAAGATTATTTAATGCTGTTTTTGAGTGAACTATTCTTGTGTTTGTTTTCTCTCCAGATCGATTATCACAACTAATGTTACATCCCATGATATTTATTTTAGGAATTATTTCTAATTTGTAAACACATTACTTTCGTGTTTACACAGTTAACTCGAAGCTCCTATTCTTCTGCCTTTCACAATAATATGTTACGTAGTTTTTGTAATATCTCTCCACTGTCTGTAAATACAACACTATCATCTGGATAGTAAGATTTTAAATTACTTTACATGCTCCTTGACCATTCTATTTAAAGAAGATACATGAGACTGAAGACTAAGAGTATGTATACTGGCTCCCTGCAGAACATGAGACACCCAAGAGGTTCATTCTGACATCTATACTGATAAATAAAGAAACATCTATGTCAGTTCGTTATTAGTGACACAAGACAGATATGTAATGTGTGTATATATTAATTAATAAATATATAAATCAGAAAATAACTGTGGGCGTAGCTTGAGGCCCAAAATGTTGACCTGACTGTCTTGACCTGCTGTCCTAAAACTTATCCAGGTCACTTTTGTTATTACATAATATTATCCCTCTACCAAGTTATGCTGACTGACACACACACATACTTAACCACTGATATAACCTCATTTCCTCACGACGGCGGCATTCACCTCTAATGAGTTTAATGAAAGATGAACATTAGAGAGCTTCATTTCTACCTGTTTTGTTGATTATCACAGCCACACACACACACACACACACACACACACACACACACACACACACACACACACACACACACACACACACACACACACACACACACACACACACACACACACACACACACACACACACACACACACACACACACACACACACACACACACACACACACACACACACACACACACACACACACACACACACACACACACACACACACACACACACACACACACACACACACACACACACACACACACACACACACACACACACACACACACACACACACACACACACACACACACACACACACACACACACACACACACACACACACACACACACACACACACACACACACACACACACACACACACACACACACACACACACACACACACACACACACACACACACACACACACACACACACACACACACTTATGAACACCTGTGTATCTAATCACCCATGATACAAACATAAAGACATCACCATAATAAAAAGTTATGAAAAATGTCTCACATATTTTTAGTTAATATTTATGTAAAGTTGTGGAACATTTGGTGAGGTTTATGTTTGTTAATGACATGGTTATAATTGTGTTGACTGACCTTGTGAATGATATGGTCCATTTGTTGCTTTTTTAATACAAGTGCTGAGTAAAATGACTTTAGTTACAGACAACAAGAAGTTCCTCAAATATCGGAGCCTAAACAATGAACAAACAACCTGTAGACAGTCGATAAAAAAAAATTATTGTGTCCTATGGTTCGTCAAGCGTCTGTTTATATTGACTAGAAACATGCATATATAACTGTTCGTAAATAATAAGGAGAAATCTACTTAAATAACTAGAAGAATGTGGGAGTGACGTCATCCAGGTACTTATTTGGTCTATGAACGTCGTAGAACTGAGGTGTTGTTTTATCACCTGTCTTCACGTACTTGAACAATCACATGGTAGGTACAGCATACACGTGGTGACAAGTGTTCTTATAATAACATTTACAATGAGTGATAACAACTGTCAACGTAAACCGGAAAAAAAATATCAATAACTTTGAACAAGACATATAGGTAGTGTCAGGTACCAAATGACGTCATTAAACTCAACACTAAGAGGGTAGGAAGTTATCAATAGCTTCCATCAGGCCCAGTAGAGAAGCAGCCCACCAACAGTGTATTAAAGCTCGGAAACAAACAGAAGTGTATGCTATACTTCTCATTCAAAAAGAGTATAATGTACTGTGTCTTTGCATTATTTGTAAAAAAGTAATACAGTTAATAACTTTCTTTTCTCCACAGCCTTGTGTTACTGCATGATTCATTTTCATATGTTAACTTCATGAAATAACGAAACAAAAGGTTTAACCAAGTGAAAGTTAATTTTACGCTGATGTTTTTTACAAAGAAACTTTATTTGAATAATCGTTGCACATCAAACAACAACAACAACACTCACCGTATAAAACATTACTACAGTAAACGTAATCTCCCCGACGTGACTTTTTTTATATTACTGTCAAGAAGTGTGGGTGTCATAGGCTTCCCTCCCGCTCTGCTCGTCTCTCCCAGGACCCAACAGAGGCACGAGAGGCTACAAGGGAATTAACTGTCAGGTCGAGTACTGTACCTCCTCCTCCTCTCCCTTCCCTATAATGGCATTTCAGGTTCCTCCCCCCCCCCCTCTTCTCCCCCGGCAGGTTCAACACGTCCTCCCTCCCTACTTTCCTATCCCCCGGCAGGTTCAACACGTCCTCCCTCCCTACCTTCCTATCCCCCGGCAGGTTCAACACGTCCTCCCTCCCTACCTTCCTATCCCCCGGCAGGTTCAACAGGTCCTCCATCCAACCCTTCTCAATCCCCCGGCAGGTTCAACAGGTCCCCCCCCCCCTCGCCACCTGCCTCTGAACACGGGGCAATAAAGTTTAATATCACTTTGATTTTGTATTTTCCGAGATCGGCCGACAACGAGCTCACTTCAGACGCGCGGTTCGATGCCCAAAGTACCATTATTGTATCAACAAAACTGAGCTGTATGAGTTCATTCTCGTGGCTACTGTCAAGCATTATTAAGTTCGTTATCACTAAAGTTTTGGGGGGAAATGTATAGCTATTCCAAGAACATGATTTGCTCAGGCTGAATTCTAATGATCATATACAACTCTCTTTCTCGTGTGTGTGTTTGTGTGTGTTTATTTGTGTGTGTTTGTGAGTGTGTGTGGTCAGGATGAGGTTAGAAAAAGGTTGTCAAACTCAGTAGATAAACAGTTCACTACGAAGTTTACACATGAAGTTCAAAACCGGTTTAAAGTTTTTATTATCAACATTATTCACCATAATTGACTCGTCTTCAGTTGTTTTTTAGATTATTTTTATTAGCAAAGGAAATATTATATGTACTATGCTTTTTCTTCTTTTCTATTCATAATGTAGTATTTGCTGGGAAACAGTCAAGAAGTATTAGGAAAGCCTAGTGTAGGAGTAATATTGAGTGTTAAACGCGGTCACAGCGGCAGACAGGTCTTGTGATGGCAGATGTTCCCGTCACTACTTGTTCTGTATACGTTACTATATGAGACACGTGAGAACAGGCGAGCTTTTTTATTAATTAAAGTTAGCAATTCATATTTACGGAGCTACGTGTGAGGGATCTTAAGGTACATCATCAACAGACGTGTTATGATGATGTTTGGTAATCTATCAAATTACGACACTTAATATATAACTGTTAAAACCAAATCATCAAAAGTTATCAGCTGCACAGAGACAAACTCACGAAGCCTGACGCCTTCGTCCACAACAGTCACTCAAATAAGAGTACATAGGGGTGATGGCTTTGACCCGAAGGAAGCTGAACATGGCCGACACCTTGCTCGAGTCTTTACGTCATCCATCTGTCACATACTAACACTCATTGTTAAAATGACACTTACAAAATGTCCACAATGACACCTCCCATCGTCCTCATCATACGTTGTGGGCAGTACCTGTATATCCCATCCGAGCCCCCATTACCGACATAGAAACAGACAGTTGTTATTTTAGACTTTTAGCGCCTCATTAAATGGCCGTAATGCAGCAGTAACGTCCGCGATAACAGTTTTGATGTTACTAAAGGCGGTGGCAGTAGTGGTTGGTCCCATTATGGCACTTGAGTGAGTCAGTGCGGCGCCACAACTACCACTCAGCCTCACACGCTCGCCCCTCGACTCTCGTCTACGCCACTAAATGATAACGTTAAGAGGAACTGTGGCCTCAAGTTGTGCTCACAAGATTTTGAACACCTTCTCTCCAGCTCTGGAATATGTTCGTTAACCTCTGTGTATGTTTGGTAAACGCTATGCTAGATCATATCTGTTGTGTGTTATATTCAACCTCGTCTGGCTATGACGATAATTCAATATAGCTTTACGAGCAGGTGATGTGAGACAATTGTATCAGATAATATAGCCGGCGGTCATAACGTGTCCACCTGCACTGTGCCACCACCGACGCTTGCCTTGACCACGCCTCACCACAGCTCCTTTACCTGATATTTCTCGAGCCCCTAAACCCTGAGTACCAATCATTCTTGCAGTAAATTGGGAGTAAGATAGCCCTCAGAAGCTGCACTAAGTAGACGTGTTCTCATTCTCAGTTAAGAGGAAATTATACTACACAAACTTTGAGAACATGATTCAGCTACACAGCCTAAAACACGGCCGACGCTGGTCATCACTTGACCTGCTATCACCTGTGCAGGTAAGGTTCCTGTGACGGTGAAGTTATCATTTGGGGTGAAGTTAAAGGTGAAATTATCAGTCCACTGGTTAAAAACATGACGATTGCCGCTCATGTTGTTGACACTTGCAGTGAATGCCAGGCGAGCGAGGGGATAATCCATACACGTAATAATGGTCGCCTAAGGGCCACCTAGGTGTGAATTGGTAAGGTGTAGAAGCTGTCGCCAACACCTCAACCACTCCCTAAGTTAACGAGTTGCATGAACCAGTGTCAAGGAATAGTCCGAGAAGACCAGGCAACTCACCAACTGCACTGGCTAACCATTACCCCGGAACACGATACGCAAATCAATTAACATCCAGGTCCCCAATTACTGCTGGGTAGACAGAGGCAAATGGCGTAAAGAAGCTTGCCCATAGTTTCACCCTGCCAGGGGATCGAACCCGGGTCAGCCACTCTTGCGAGGCGAGCATGCTAACCATTACACCACAGGTCTGTAAATACATGTATACATACATACATACATACATACATACATACATACAATGCACGCACGCACGCACCAACAACCACGTCACCATCAACCATACCAAGATCATGGTTATGCACATCAACCTCTCCTCCGACGTTGTCCCACCCCCTTCCATTACTTTAGGTCCCAACACACTCCAGGTTGTAGATTCCACTAAGCTCCTCGGCGTCACCATAGCCAACAAACTAAATTGGACACCACACGTCAGTGAAGTTGTCAAATCCTCCAGTTTCCGTCTCCACCTCCTCCGCCGACTCAAATCCCTCGGAGTTCCTCCACCCGAGCTCCCCAGTGTTTACTCAACATTCATACTTCCCAAGCTCACCTATGCCTCCCCTACCTGGTCTTCCTCCCTAAATGCCACACAACGTAAACACCTAGAAAAAGAGCAAAAGAGGGCATGCAAGATTATTCTCTCCCCATCCTACTCCACATATCAAGAAGAGCTCAACACACTGACCCTTTCGACTCTCACTGACCATCACCACGACCTCATCTGCAAATTTGGTGAGAAGCTTCTGCACCATCCTCGACACCGGCTCCTACTACCACCTGAGATCCCTAGCCCGAGAATTGCTGTTCGACACCACAACCGCATCCAGCCCATACGAGAACGAACTGATCGCTATAAGAACAGACCAGTCCCAACCATTGTAAAAATTATCAATAACTTGTAATCAACCAGTGTATTCACTCCCAGTCAATCTTACTTTTTGCACTGTCATTATGTTGAAATGCCCTGTAGTTTGAGCTTCTCCCCACCTAGTTATTATATATATCATATTTGTATCACCTATGTTACTTGTATATTATTTGTAAATCAAGAACCCATTCCCCAATTATGTAACTGTATATTTTCAGCCTTCCGACTGCCATGCTCTTTCAATAAACCGTTAATTATTATTATTATTATTATTATTATTATTATTATTATTATTACTATTATTATTATTATTATTATTATTATTACGTACAAACATACAGCACGAACTACTCCTCTAAAATTATCTAAAAGACAAAAGAAATATTAAAAATATGGAATGTCTTACATGTCTTTGATGTGAAGCCTATATCTACAACACCTGCCTCACCTACAACACCTCCCTCACCTACAACACCTGCCTCACCTACAACACCTCCCTCACCTACAACACCTGCTTCACCTACAACATCTTAATCAACTCGAATCTTGAAAGAGTGTAGGGAACAGATTAGCGGACCCCTCGTAAATTTATTTACAAAATCATTAGACACTGGAGTTGTGCCAGACTTGTGGAAACAGGCAAATGTAGTACCCATATTCAAAAAAGGAGACAGAGCATCAGCGTCAAATTACCGGCCGATCAGTTTGACGTCAGTAGTGGGGAAATTTCTTGAAACAATTATAGCAGATAGCATCCGATCGCATTTAGAGAAAAACAAATTAATCTACGACTCTCAACATGGATTTACAAAGGGAAAATCTTGTCTAACAAATCTGCTGACGTTTTTTTAGGAAATTCTTCGAGGTAGTAGATAATGACGAAAATTACGATGTTATTTACTTAGACTTTAGCAAAGCATTTGACAGAGTACCGCATCAGAGGCTTCTGAGAAAAATTAAGGCTCATGGTATCGAGGGAAAAGTTTTAAATTCGATAAAATCATGGCTCACCGATAGAACGCAGAGGGTCAGCGTAGATGGTGTTAAATCTGAGTGGGGCCGGGTAACCAGTGGGGTTCCCCAGGGGTCAGTACTAGGCCCACTCTTGTTCATAATGTACATAAACTATCTAGATACTGGGATCAGCAGTGACATAAGCAAGTTTGCGGATGACACCAAAATAGGGCGGCAGATTAATTCAGGGCAGGATGCAAATGCATTACAGGAAGATCTAAATAAACTGCAGGGGTGGTCTGAAAAATGGCAAATGAAATTCAACACCAGCAAGTGCAGCGTACTTAATATTGGAAGAACAAATACTGTCAATGTATACAGCCTTAACAACATCAACCTAGAGAAGTCGACTTGTGAAAGAGACTTAGGGGTACTTGTAAGCCCGGACCTACGGCCTAGAAAACAGTGCGTTAATGTCCGAAATAAGGCAAACAGAGTATTGGGTTTTATATCTAGAAGTGTAAGTTATAAGAGTGCAGAGGTCTTATTGCAACTATATCTTGCGCAAGTCAGGCCGCACCTCGATTATGCGGTTCAGTTCTGGTGCCCTTATTACAGAATGGATATCAATTCACTAGAGTAGGTGCAGCAAAGAATGACGAAAATGATTCGGGGACTTAGAAACCTTCCATATCAGGATAGGTGAAAGAAACTAAACTTGCATTCCCTAGAAAGACGAAGAGTGCGGGGAGCTATGATAGAAGTATTTAAGTGGGTGAAAGGAATCAATAAAGGGGATATAGATAAAGTTCTTATAATATCCGAGCAGGATAGGACTCGAAGCAACGGATTTAAGTTGGATAAATTTAGGTTTAGGAGGGAGATAGGAAGGAACTGGTTCACAATTAGGGTGGTTGACGAGTGGAACAAGCTTAGCAACTTTATAGTAAGTGCGGGAACGCTGGAAAGTTAATCAAAAGGAGACTGGATAGATTCATGGATGATAGAGAGTGGTAGTAACTCTCGACAGGAGCTGCCATGCACAGGCCAACCGACCTATTGCAGACTCCTTATTTTCTTATGTTCTTATGTTCTTATATATTTATTATATATTATAAAAAATAGTGATGTGTTTTTCTACATCTCTTCTTCTTATCCACCAAGTCAGCTGTATGTCCTGTTTTTTTTTATATGAAATAATACTGTATGTTCACCTTTGAGTCACACAGTGTACAGTTGAGGATAACAGTCACTGGACACTTGGCAGTAAGTACTTAAGGATAATTAAGTGGGGAGAATTAGAATTTTAAAGTATTTTCTAAGGTTTCATCTTTACACTAAGGAGTGTTTTTTTGTGGTTCTTACATATTACATTATGAAAAGTAGAGTTATTCTATGTAAAACAATCTTAATAATACTATGACTCAGATGTAGATGGCAGATATCGCCAAGTGTTCAGGTTATTTTGTCCCCAACTTCACAACAGCATTTAGTACTCTTATTATTTACACTGTCCACTCGCACTTATTTACAACATGTTCTTCCAGGTGTTCTTCAAGACGGTAATACGGTGTTGTTCTCATGAGTTCCCTTCATAACAAAACTATAAACGGTGATATTGTGCTACACCAGTGCATTATTATGATCTGTACCCACATGATCCTACTTTGTTCATAGGTGTCTTGGTAATATAATGATATTTTAATGTGATGATTTAGAAAATTTTAAGACCCTTCTTTAGACTTTTACAGCTGAAGGTTCACGCTCTCAGTCAAAAATTTAAATTCTGCACAATTTATGAAAAAAGTGATAATAATACTAATAACAAAAAAAATAATAATAATAATTATAATTATAATAATAATAATAATAATAATAATAATAATATATATATATATATATATATATATATATATATATATATATATATATATATATATATATATATATATATATATATATATATATATAAAACAAAGAAGTATGTCTCTGTGTGTGTTTGTTCGTGTGTTTGTGTGTATGTGTATCAGCACGAGAATCTCGGAAACTACTTTACCGATCTGTAGTGATGATGGATGGTGTTATATGTAGTGATGATGGATGGTGTTATATGTAGTGATGATGGATGATGTTATATGTAGTGATGATGGATGTTGTTATATGTAATAATGATGGGTGGTGTTATATGAAGTGATGATATGGATGGTGTTATATGTAGTGATGATAGATGGCGTTATTTGTAGTGATGATGGATGGTGTTATATGTAGTGATGATGGATGATGTTATATGTAGTGATGATAGATGGTGTTATTTGTAGTGATGATGGATGGTGTTATATGTAGTGATGATGGATGGTGTTATATGTAGTGATGATGGATAATGTAATATGTAGTGATGATGGATGGTGATATATGTAATGATGATGGGTGGTGTTATATGTAGTGATGATGGATGGTGTTATATGTAGTGATGATGGATGGTGTTATATGCAGTGATGATGGATGATGTTATATGTAGTGATGATTAGACAATAAAATAATAACAGTTTAATGCTAAAAAAATATACTTTGCAGTACCGTTGTAGTGAAAAACATGGTGGAACTTACATACACCGTTAATGAACTATTGATGGAAGAAGAAGTTTTGGGGACTGAACAGTGAGACAATGTGAAGCCTCCCGGAGGGTGGCGTCCTACCGTGGCCTAGCAGATGAGCCGCCCGAAGCGAACAGTGGACAGTCGGCCACAGGAAACGGATCAGGAAAGGGAATCCCATCTTAATGCTAACAGAAAGCGAACAGCGGACAGTCGGTCACAGGAAACAGATCAGGAAAGGAAATCACGTCTTAAGACTGACAGATAGCAAACAGCATAAAGGCCTTCTCTAGAAAATGATCAAGCGCATGAAATTCGTTTGAAAGCTAATAGACAGAGAGCTGCGGGATCCAGAATTCTAAGAAAGGATACACAGTGGCATTCATTTGCAAGAGCAGCATTTAACTATGACAACGAGATAGAATATGAAAAGAATCCCTCTGTTGTCACTGGCAACATGGATAAGAAATGTAAACACTGCGGTGCAAAGAAGTATAAAGGAGAATCTGCTGGACTGTGCTGCTCTCATGGGAAAGTACGATTGCCAAATTTGGAAAAACCACCACAACCATTGAAGACTCTCATGCTGGGAACAACACCAGAGTCAAAACACTTCTTGGAAAATATACTGAAGTACAATTCATGCTTCCAGATGACATCCTTTGGAGCTACCAGAGTAGTTCGTGAGCACAGATACATACCAACATTCAAAGTCCAGGGTCAAGTCTATCACAAAGCAGGATCCCTCTTACCACAGGAAGATGAGCAGGCAAATTTCCTCCAAATCTACTTCATGGGAGATCATGAAAAGTAGGCTACTATCAGGTGTGGCAATATTCAAGGTGTCAGACATGACATTGTCCTATCTATCCAAGAAATGCTGCATGAGCGCAACACGTATGTACAGTCATTTAAAAATGTCCTGGAAAACATGCCTTCTGACGAGTACAAAGTCAGGATCAAAGCAGACACGACCCCTAAGGGAGAACATGAAAGAAGATTCAATGCTCCTGTAGTTGATGAAGTAGCCATCCTGATTGTTGGTCAAGAGTTTGAGAAACGAGACATCATACTCAAATTGAGAGACGAATCGCTCACAATAAGAACATGATGCCACATGTACTGGAAGCTACAATACTGACAGGAAAAGCTAAAGGAGAGGACGTTTTTATACCAAGGATACCTCTCATCACCACTGACCTGCCATTTGAGTTCAAGCGACTTCAGTTCCCGGTTAAAGTTCTATGTTGGATGCTCCGGAGTGGGAACTGGCAAAAATCTGTACATACTTGCTGCTAATGGCAAAACCAAAAATGTGGTCTACCTTAATGCACTACACTGAGACAATGTGGAGCCTCCCGGAAGGTGGCGTCCTACCGTGGCCTAGCGAAAGAGCCGCCCAGAGGGCCGCGATTCCGCTAATAATAATAATAATAATAATAATAATAATAATAATAATAATAATAATAATAATAATAATAATAATAATAATAATAATAATAATAATAATAATAATAATAATAATAATAATAATAATTATTATTATTATTATTATTATTATTATTATTATTATTATTATTATTATTATTGTTATTATTATTATTATTATCATTATTATTATTATAGGTATCATCATCATTATTATTATTATCATTATTATTATACCCCGGTACAACTCACATCCATGTGTGGGGTGACTAGTGTTGTTGTCTACCTTACCCCTTGATACACTTACTCTCTTGAAGAAGTCAAAAGATATTTCTTGAAACTTCGCAAGAAAAGTGTTCCCCCTATCTATCTATCTATCTATCTATCTATCTATCTGCTAATAGTTGCAGGGAAGCAATAACACGAGAGCTTCACCCCGCTGCTGCCGCCACACAGCGCTAGAAGGCTCACCGTAATTATTAAACCATTACGAGCTTTTTATGGCCGTGACTGTACTTCCGGGTATTATTGTGAGTCACGGACCAGCACAGCCTCCTGGGATACTTTTGTATCAGTGATAACCACGACTTTCAGACAAACACACACTTTCTCTTTCTCTGTTATACAAACGACGTCTCCAAAGTTAATTCTCCATTCTCCATAATTTAAGTACAACAAAATCCTACCGAGTATAATTCCAACATGCAAGTTTCGTCCCAAATGGGTCTCCCTGTACTACACCCCTAGACAATACTTGATCAGTCTAAGATTCATTAAGACCTAACAACGATTCCGCTGTGGTAGTTATGTAATGTTATAAACAAAAATGTAAACAGAACAATTGTTTACCGGGATGGATCACGTTGGTGGCTCTTGTTCACTGAGATATTTTCTACTATGTTGTCCAGGAAGTACTTGTAAAGCCTCGGTAACTACATGTGCTGCTGTAACACTGACTCATTAACACGACTACTGTAACACTGACTCATTAACACGACTACTGTAAGACTGACTCATTAACACGACTACTGTAACACTTACTCATTAACATACAACTACTGTAACACTGACATTAACAAAAAACCCGTGAGGCGAGAAAAGGAAACTCACAGCCCTCAGTGTAGGTAAGGGGGAGTTAAGGCCCTCAGTATAGGCGAGGGAGGCAGGGTCACGACCCTCTTTGAAAGTGAGGTAAAGAGGGCACTCGGTGTAAAGGGAGGAGAGGTCAGAACACTCAATGTAGGAGTAGGTCAGGACACTCAGTGTAGGTGCAAGAGGTCGACACCCAGTGTAGGAGAGAAAGTCAGGACACTCAGTGTAAGTGTAGAAAGTCAGAACACTCAATGTAAGTATAGGAGAGAAGGTTAAGACACGCAGTGTAGGAAATGAAGTCAGGACACTCAGTGTAGGTGTAGCAGGTCAGGACCTTTAAGTGTAAGAGAGAAGGTTAGGACACTCAGTGTAGGAGAGAAGGTCAGGACACTCAGTGTAGGAGAGAAGGTTAGGACACTCAGTGTAGGTGTAGGTCAGGACACGCAGTGTAGGTGTAGAAGGTCAGGACACTCAGTGTAGGTGAGGGGTGTGGGCTGGACAATCTCGGGAGATGATGAGTGGAGAGGTCATAGTTTGCTGACAGGTCAAGGTGGAGTGCGAGTAAGAACATAAGAACATAAGAATGGTGGAAACTGCAGCGGGCCTTTTGGCCCACACTGGGCAGTCCCGTTTACACCCAACCCCTATCGCTCATATATCCATCCAACCCCTATCGCTCATATATCCATCCAACCTATGTTTGAAGCTATCCAGCGTATTCGAGTTAATGATGATGTTTAGTAACTTGATCCAGCCGTCCGCTACTCTGTTTCCAAACCAGTGTTTACCTATTTCGCGCCTAAATCTAAATTTGTCTAATTTAAAACCATTGTCCGCTCCTGGTTGGATAGTTTGAGTACCTTTGTAATGTTCCCTTTGTTTAGCCCTGACTTCCATTTATACACCTCTATCAGGTTGCCCCTCGCTCTACGTCTCTCGAAGGAGTGCAAATTAAGATGCTTTAACCGGTCTCTATACTCAAGGTTCCTAGTGCCCGGGATTAGTCTTGTCATTCTCCTCAGAATTCTTTCCAATGATTCTATATCCATTCTGAAATACGGTGACCAGAACTGAACAGTGTAATCCACGTGTGGTATCACAAGCGCAAGATACAGTTCTAGGATGACCTCGCTAGTCTTGTAACTAATACTCCTTTGTATGAACCCAAGTACGTTATTAGCCTTGTTACGAGCAAAAACACATTGTTTACCTGGCTTAAGGTTCCTACTTATCATTACTCCTAAATCTCTCTCGCAGTCGGATTTCTCAATGGCATCGTTGTTCATCTGGTAACTGGTTTCCCTGTTTACATCTCCTATACTGAGTACTTTACATTTGTCCACGTTGAATTTCATCTGCCATTTTTCACACCATTCGAAAAATTTGTTTAGATCTTCCTATAGTTTTGCGGAGTCCTCGTCAGATTTAATAACACGTCCTATTTTAGTGTCATCAGCAAATTTACTTATGTTGCTGTCTATGCCGATATCTATGTCGTTTATGTATATAATAAATAATAATGGTCCAAGTACTAAGCCTTGGGGAACTCCACTAGTGACATTGCTCCAATGGGATTTAATGCCGTTAATGCTTATTCGATGTTTCCTGTCCTGTAAATATGCCGTAATCCATTTAAGGATATTTCCTTTGATGCCATGTGCTTCTACCTTTCTAATTAGTCTTTCGGGGGGGACTCTGTCGAAGGCTTTGGTAAAGTCGAGTTATACCACATCATAATTGTGCCCCTTGTCCACCGATTCGAAAACTGATGAAATGAATGTTAATAGATTAGTTAGACATGAACGCCCGCTTGTGAAGCCATGCTGGGAATCGTTGATCAATCGGTGCTTCTCCAGGTGATTTCGAATAGAGTTTAAAATGATTGCTTCCAGTAATTTGTCTACTATCGATGTTAGACTGATTGGGCGGTAGTTAGAGGATAGTGATCTATCTCCCTTATTGAAAATCGGTATTACATTCGCTATCCTCCAGGATTCTGGCACTACACCTGTTTTTAAGGACATGTTAAACAACTTTGCTAAGGGCATACTAAGCTCTTCCTTACATTCCTTTAATACTATGGCAAATATCTCATCGGGGCCAGGTGACTTATTTGGCTTTAGTTTGTCTATTTGCTTACTAACATCGTTACTAGTCACTACTATATCGCTTATTTTGTTTTCTTCACTATCTCTGAATAGAGTCGGTGTCTCAGGTATCATGTTTAAATTTTCGGTGGTGAAAACTCTTGAAAAATATTTATTCAGATTATTGCTCATTTCTCCGTCGTTATCAGTTAGCTCGCCGGTATCTGACCGTATTGGTCCAATCTTTTCTCGTGTTTGATACATTTGGTAGAATCCTTTGGAGTTTGTCTTCGCCTCCCTTGCTATCCTTACCTCATTATTCCTCTTAGCTTTCCTTATCTCGGTTTTAACCCTACTCGCCAATACCTTATATTAATCCCGAAGGTAAATTTCGCCACGATTTATCCTTTTACCTATAGTCTTCCTTTGGCCAATGATGTTCTTTAAATAATCATTAATCCATTTAGGGTCATTGTTGTGTGATCTGAGTTTTTTGTATGGTATGTTCTGCCTTTTTGCATTAAGTAACTCATTATTTAAATTGTCGTGGAACTCGGCAATCTCAGATCTCATTATCAGGTCAGTCTCAACCGTCAGGTCTCCTGGTACGGTGGGGTCGCCTTCTGTGGGTGCATTGAGTGAGGTCACCTCATGTGAGGTCATGTAGCTCACCCCCAAGCGCAACATCCCCTCTCTCAGCTGCCTCTTCAAACTGTCAAAGTTTGCCCTCCTGAAATCTGGGACTTTTGTGGAATTTTCCTTCCGTCTGCCCTGAAAATCTAACAGGAATCTAATTTCTTTGCGATAGCCGTTTGCAAGTTCGTTCCCTACCTCGACATTGCTAATGAGGTTTTCTCTATTCGACAGAACTAAAACAAGTATATTATTACGCCAGGTGGGTTCGGTTATATGTTGACTTAGGAAACAGTCCTGGATCGTTTCGAGAAAATCCTCTGATTCTGAGTTACCCGCAAGGTCAGTCCAATCTATTTGGCCAAGGTTAAAGTCGCCTACTATACAGAAAACATGGTGAACCAACCTACATTGGTGGTGGTGGGTCAGTACAGGTCAGTGAATGTGGTGGCAGGTCAGTGTAGCCAACCAGGATTGTGAGAAGCAAGCGTACTCACCCCTCCCCTGCTCACACTCACACACCCCGCACTCACGGCTGCACACACCCACACTCTCAGCACTCACTGCTACCCACACTAACACACGCAGCACTCACTGTTGCCCACTATCACACACTTCCAGCACTCACTGCTGCTCACACCCTACAAACACAAACTGTACTATGACATTACACCACTATTGTTATTCATGGGTAATTTCTATGCGTTCATCTGTGTTTATTATTATTATTATTATTATTATTATTATTATTATTATTATTATTATTATTATTATTTTAAGCTTAATCGGTGACATGATGAAGGTGGTCTGGGTAATGTGTCTAACCGAATTATCGAAGTATGTACCTGCAACAAACTCAAGAAAGGAAAGAGCTCTTAGTGTATTATATACATATACATATATATATATATATATATATATATATATATATATATATATATATATATATATATATATATATATATATATATATATATATTTATCAGTCTGATGTGTGGATTGTCGCCCACATGGGGGGTGCCCGACACAACCGTGCACGCGAGTATGCCCCTACTACCCGGACACCGCAGGCCAGCCCCTCACCTCTCTGCCCTTTACTTATAAGAACTAGTTTCTTCGTCTGTATGGGACCAAAGCAGAGGTCGGAGGCGGAAGTGTCTGTCGCCCAAGGTGCTGTTCACTATGCCTGGTAACAGACATTGCTGTGTCTGTGCTAGCCAGAACCAAAACTGCACAAATTGTGAATGTGCGAGAAACAACCGACCATGTGTGGATTGCAGAAAGGGAGACCATTGTCGGAACCCACATCGCAGGGAGCCGACACAGGTGGCCACAGTGGATATCGCTGGGACCCAACCGTCCGATGATATCCTAAATGATAGCAGTGAGTCTACTCAACCCAAAAATGTAGTACTAATAAATGCTGCTCCCTTAGTAGCAGACGTCCACGAGGAGAATGAGAGACAGCCACCTCAGTGGAAAGGCATGTCGATGGAAAATGCAGTCATATGGGTCAAAGAAACCTACTCAGAAATTGTCAGGTGGTCGTCCGCTAACCTATTTGAACCACCCAAGTGTGCGGCCACCAAAGAAATGATTCGTGAGATGACTCGCCTCATGACTGATTACACTCAGGACCGCTTCCTCGCCCCTCTAGCTCTTCAAATTCTGGCAATAATACCACATCTATTTTGTCAGAGGACAAACACAAAGACTAAGCACAAAGAAAATGTGGCAGCAATGAAGAGAAGATTGGCAATGTGGCAGACTGGGGCCCTTGCAGATCTCCTATGTGAAGCAAGAACACTGCAGGAGTGACAAAAAATTACGGGTGACGGAAAGCAAAACACAGATGATGTGGCAAGAAAATTTGGAAACAAAATGCGTTTGGGAAAAGTATCTCTGGCGGTAAGATCTCTCACAGAGGAATCCTCCGGTGGGGTTATGCCAATAAACAGAGATACAATAAAACTACTGAAAGAGAAACATCCCCCTGCAAGTGATGAACAAGGCATGAGGTTCGAGGGTGCCTATATCCCACCAAACGCTGTCCTGTTCGAGAAAATAACAGGAGAGATGGTGTGGAAAAAAGCACTGAAGACTCGAGGAGGAGCCGGCCCTTCAGGTCTGGATGCAAACGGTTGGAGAGTCATCCTCAGCACAAACAAGTTTGGCCCTGTAGCAAGCGATCTCTGCACTGCCATTGCCATCCTTGCAAGAAAGCTGGCATCCTCTTGCTGCCATCACCTCCAGGCCCTGACGGCCTGCCGCCTCATTCCTCTGGAAAAGAAGCCAGGATGTAGGCCTATAAGGGTGGGGGAAGTGCTGAGGCGGATCATCGGAAAATGCATAATGGAGATGGTAAAGGATGATGTCAGGGCAGCAGCAGAGAACCTACAAGTGTGTGCTGGCCACCAGGCTGGCGGGGAGGCCGCCATTCACGCCATGAGATTGATATTTGAGCAGCGTGATTGTGAGGCCGTTCTCCTGGTGGATGCTTCAAACGCATTGAACATACTTAACCGCAAGGCTGCACTGCACAACATCAAGATCAAGTGTCCAAGCTTTGCAATGTATGTTGAAAACTCATATAGGAATCCATCAGACCTCTATATAGGGAACAACACAGGGGGACCCTGTTGCAATGGCAATGTATGCAATAGGCCTATCAGTGCTCCAACAAGAAATAAAATTTGAAACAACTGGGGTCAAACAAGTGGCGTATGCTGATGACCTTACAGAAGCAGGAAAAGTGGAGGGCATCAAAAAGTGGTGGCACTTGGTAACATCGCGAGGTCCACAAATAGGCTACCACCCAAACGCCAGCAAGTCCTTCCTCATCGTGAAGCCAGAACATCATAAACGGGCAAGGAGGTGTTTGGCAGAAGTGAGGTCAAAATAACTAAGGACGGTCAAAGACATCTCGGCGCAGTAATTGGCACTACGGACTTCAAGACTGAGTATGTAGCGGAAAAGGTGAATGAGTGGGTTAGTGAAATCCAAGCTCTGTCTGAGATTGCTATCACAGAGCCACATGCGGCTTTTGCTGCATTCACCCATGGAGTCAAGCATTGTTGGAACTACCTGATGCGTACTATCCCTCATATCAGACCCCTCCTCCACCCTCTGGAAGAAGCCATCAGAGTCAATTTAATTTCCAAATTAGTGAAACACCCTCACTTAACCCCAGCAGAAAGATCACTTCTTGCACTTCCATCAAGACTGGGAGGGATGGGACTAATCAATCCAGAGGAGATTGCAGCCACCGAACATCAAAATTCACTTCAGCTCAGGGCAGCCCTCACGGACCACATAATAGCCCAGAACGCAACAGGGGAGGTGGATACCAGTGAAGTAAAGAAGATTTGTTGGTCCATTACAACAGAACGACAGCTCTGCCAAAATGATAAGCTGCAGCAAATGTTGCTGCAGGTACCAGAAAATTTGAAAAAAAACTAGCTATAGTGCAGGAGGTGGGCGCCTCGAACTGGTTAACTACATTACCGATAAGGGCAAATGGTTTCAGTCTCAATAAACAAGAATTTACAGATGCCATTGCTCTAAGGTACGGTCGGCCAGTAGAAGATTTGCCCTCCCAATGCGTGTGTGGCTCTTCCTATGACGTCGATCACGCGATGGTGTGCAAGAAAGGGGGCTTCATACGCATGAGGCATGACGAAGTAAGGGAATTCACAGCAAATATGTTGAAGGGAATCTGCCGGGATGTCATGGTAGAACCGACCCTCCTTCCTTTGGATGGTGAGATTTTCCAACATAGGACTTCAAACACATCTAACGAAGCCCGTGTTGACGTCAGTGCTCGAGGATTCTGGACGCGGGGACAGCGAGCTTTCTTCGACATCAGGATTTTTGATCCCATGGCCGCATGTCACCGTAACCTAGCTCTCGATGCTGCACACAAGAGGAACAAAAACGACAAGATAAGGGCATATGAGGAGAAAATTCAAAACGTTGATCAAGGCAGCTTCACTCCTCTAGTATTCACAACCTCTGGTGGGATGGGACCAAGTGCAAGATGTTTCTACGCCAGACTCGTGGAGGTGATCTGCGAACAGAAGCAGCAGCCCAGAAGTTATGTTACAGCCTGGATGAGATGTCGACTGTCTTTCTCTCTCCTTCGGTCAGCTTGCTCTGCCTCAGGGGAACGAGAGCTTCTGCCCCAATGCCGACAACTGCTGCTGATATTGACTATGAGGCTACAGTCACTGAATGCCGCATAGATCTGCGGCTCAACTAATTCAACACAGATAGGATAGCTACTTATGTATTAGGATATTTAATATTAAGGTAATAAAATGGCGGCGAAGGTGTGGCTATTTGGGGAGGCTGGAGGCCACGTTAAAAAAAAAAAAAAAATAGCAAACACTCGTAGCTACAGCAGGTAGTAGGTAGTAGGCAGCAATCAAACAGGGAGGTACTACCGCCTGGGAAGATATTGCAAGCATAATATATTGTCTAATGGTAGACCCTGCTGCCATATGGCATCACGAAAATTGTGACCAAGTCCCAGGTTGCTCATCTGACTTTCTGCCTCATTTACACACAACTTCAGGGTCTCAATTGTTTCTTTTACTATTGACAACACAACATACATATATTGTTTCTCACTTTTGATCTTTTTTTCAGTTTTGTATTTCTTTATGGTTTTTATTATTATTATTATTATTATTATTATTATTATTATTATTATTATTATTATTACAGTATTGTTATTATTATTATTATCATTATTATTTTATTTTCATTTTGCATTTTGTATTATAAATTTTATTCATTATTATTATTGTTGTTATTATTATTATTATTAATTATTATTATTATTATTATTATTACATTTTCGCCCCCCAGGCCCTGATGTGGGCCAGTGACCTGTGCCCGGGTGGGCTAATCCCCGAAAAAAAATAATAGTACTTAGTACACACTCGTAGCTACAGCAGGTATTGCAGGTTTAACAATAAATTCGTGTTAAATAACAATACACATATCTGTGTTTGTAAATAGGTTTACTAATAAACTGACACGCACGCACGCACCGTGGGAGACCTTAAATTTAATTTTAGGGAGATAAGATGAGAGTCTGGCGGGACTCAGGCACACAAAGAGTATGATAGAGATCCCTAGCCCGAGAATTGCTGTTCGACACCACAACCGCATCCAGCCCATACGTGCACGAACTGATCGCTATAAGAACAGCCCAGTCCCAACCATTGTAAAAATTATCAATAACTTGTAATAAACCAGTGTATTCACTCCCAGTAAATACTACTTTTTGCACTGTCACTATGTTGAAATGCACTGTAGTTTGAGCTTTTCCCCATCTAGTTATTATATATCTTATTTGTATCACTTATGTTACTTGTATATTATTTATAATTCGAAACCCATTCCCCAAATATGTAACTGTATATTTTCAGCCTTCTGGCTGCCAAGCTCTTTCAATAAACCGTTAATTATTATTATTATTATTATTATTAGAGAGCTTGTTGAGGGTGAGGTCAGTGGTAGAGTTAACCCCTCGTCCCTGTGTTTGTCAGAAAGTTGTGGTGAACGGTGACACGCGACCCTCAATTCCTTCTTTACTCTCCTCACTGATGTCTCACAAAATTTGGTTGTGAATAAGAGAGCAGAGAAGTGCATACTGTGAAACTCCATCAGTTGTGTTGACCCTTTAGGCTGGCCAGGTCAGTAGCCAACCTGAGTTATTGTTGTTATTTATCATTGCGTCAGCCACCTGCACGTGAGTCTTGCTGCTGCTGTCCTCGTTGTGGTCCTCCTGGCTAATGTTACTGCTCTTGTTGGTCACTTGTTTTACCGCTGTTATGTGTACCACTGTTGATATTATTGTTTTACTTGTACAGTACTTGGTTTTGGTCTTTGGGTCACGTTTTAATGTCGGCGTCCTGGTAGAACCATTATGAGGAAGAACCTATTCTGCATCAAGAATGGAAGCCGGCATTAGCAATTCGTAACAGGTCTTCATCATCCGAGGAGTGAGATGGGGTTATCACAGGTCGTGAAGAGCAGTCCAGTACCGAAAAATTCGTTAATTATTACCAGTGATCATAGGGTGATAAGCCAGGGTACAGAACTGAATGTGCTGAGGCGGACCAGTGGTAGCTGGCCCACAGTGCCCACGCGCCTCACACATATTTATCGTCTTCATCAGCCACCACCGTGAAATCGATGGAGGGAACAGTGGAGTCTTTTACATGGGTAGAATAGAAGGAGTGTGATGGGAGGGGGGGGGGGCGTGAGTTTTCCCTCGACGTCCCATACCTTAAGTTAGTCTTACGTCGCTAAGTAGACCGGGCGAATAACTCTACCTTATGAGCAATGACTTAGTCCATTAGATTTACATATTTAAATATATTCAATTCAAGTAATAATAAGAAATTAAATAAAAAAGAAGTAAGAATTTTATAATGATGCGATAAAGAACAAGGACGGGAGAAAGGGGGAGAAATTAAAGCTGTGGAAGACAAACGTTGCGGTGGGGATAACAAGGAGGTCATGAGAGGAAAAATATTAACTGTGTGGAAAAGAAAAGGATGTATAATACCAGAATGGCACATGGAGGAGTGCAGCACTGTAGAGTGGCAGGGAGGGAGGGGGCTGCCTGGAAATGGCGGAAACTTTGAGATGTGGAAATGCCGTAGGACTGAATGGCGTGGAAAATGGAGGGTCGAGGCGAGGGTCTCGGGACGTTGTGCGTGGGTGGAGGGCAAGACGGAGAGGATGGATGGAGGGCAGGACGGGAGGTGGATGGAGGGCAGGACGGGGGTGGATGGAGGGCAAGACGGGACGGAGGGGTGGGTGGAAGGCAGGAGGCGTGGGTGGATGGCAGGACGGGGAGTGGATGGAGGACAGAACGGGGGATGGATGGAAAGAAGGACGGGGTTGGATGGAGGGCAGGACGAGAGGGAGGATGGAGGGCGGGACGGGGAGTGGATTGAGGGCAGGACGGGGGGTGAATGGATGGAAGGACGGGGGGATAGATGGAGGGCAGGACAGGGTAAGGTTGGATGGAGAGGATAGAGGAGAGTGTGCCGAAACTGTGGGACAGAAAGGGGGAGTGTGCGTGTGTGGGAAAACAGAACTGGAGCATAGGTATGGTGGGAAAGGAGAGTAGGATGTACGGTATAATAGGAGAATGAGGAGGGTGTGGTGAGGGTGTCAGGGTCAGTCAGTATTGTCGTATCACAAATCAGTGTTCAGCTCTTCCACCTCCTGCAGGTCTGTGTAGTTCTTGTACCGATACATTAGTACTAATACATGTGTAACTCAACCAGAAGGGAAGGGAAGATCTCGGGTTGACCATATTGACCATACTACACCATTAAGAAAGGGGGAAAAGGAGCCACATCCTGACCACACGACACGATTGAGGACAGAAGAGGAAGAAGAGAAAAATGGAGAGGAGAGAGGTAGGGTCAGACACGTACAGTATATCAGCATTAAACTTATAGTTATTAACAAAACATCCCTATCTCAGTCTATGACACTTGGGAACACAGTCTACATATCTGCCATAGACTAGAAAAGTAAAGTTACAAGAACATTCTGATGATTACAAGAGTTTGATGTATTTCTGACATAAAATGTACAAAGTCCTAGTGCAAATGATTTTACCATAGCGGGGGAGTAAGTGTGTGTTACTGGATTAGCCAGGTGAGCTACGTGGTCTGTGGTGTTATAGAGCTGCTGCAGGGTGGTGCTAGTGTTATAGAGCTGCTGCAGAATGGTGCTAGTGTTATAGAGCTGCTGCAGGATGGTGCGATTGTTATAGAGCTGCTGCAGAATGGTGCTAGTGTTATAGAGCTGCTGCAGGATGGTGCGATTGTTATACAGCTGCTGCAGAATGGTGCTAGTGTTATAGAGCTGCTGCAGGATGGTGCTAGTGTTATAGAGCTGCTGCAGGATGGTGCTAGTGTTATAGAGCTGTTGCAGGATGGTGCTGGTATAGAGGTGCTGCAGGATGGTGCTGGTGTTATAGAACTGCTGCAGGATGGTGCTAGTGTTATAGAGCTGCTGCAGGATGGTGCTAGTGTTATAGAGCTGCTGCAGTATAGTGCTAGTGTTATAGAGCTGCTGCAGTATGGTGCTAGTGTTATAGAGCTGTTACAGAATGGTGCTAGTGTTATAGAGCTGTTACAGAATGGTGCTGGTGTTATAGGGTGCTGCAGGATGGTGCTGGTGTTATAGAACTGCTGCAGGATGGTGCTAGTGTTATAGAGCTGCTGCAGTATGGTGCTAGTGTTATAGAGCTGTTACAGAATGGTGCTAGTGTTATAGAGCTGTTACAGAATGGTGCTAGTGTTATACAGCTGCTGCAGGATGGCTTGCTAGTGTTATAGAGCTGCTGTATGGTGCTAGTGTTATAGAGCTGCTGCAGGAAGGTGCTAGTGTTATAGAGCTGCTGCAGGATGGTGCTAGTGTTATAGAGCTGCTGCAGGATGGTGCTAGTGTTATAGAGCTGCTGCAGGATGGTGCTAGTGTTATAGAGCTGCTGCAGTATAGTGCTAGTGTTATAGAGCTGCTGCAGTATGGTGCTAGTGTTATAGAGCTGTTACAGAATGGTGCTAGTGTTATAGAGCTGTTACAGAATGGTGCTGGTGTTATAGAGGTGCTGCAGGATGGTGCTGGTGTTATAGAACTGCTGCAGGATGGTGCTAGTGTTATAGAGCTGCTGCAGTATGGTGCTAGTGTTATAGAGCTGTTACAGAATGGTGCTAGTGTTATAGCTGACAGAATGGTGCTAGTGTTATACAGCTGCTGCAGGATGGTGCTAGTGTTATAGAGCTGCTGTATGGTGCTAGTGTTATAGAGCTGCTGCAGGAAGGTGCTAGTGTTATAGAGCTGCTGCGGTATAGTGCTAGTGTTGTTATAGAGCTGCTGCAGGATGGTGCTAGTGTTATAGAGCTGCTGTATGGTGCTAGTGTTATAGAGCTGTTGCAGGATGGTGCTAGTGTTATAGAGCTGCTGCAGAATGGTGCTAGTGTTATAGAGCTGCTGCAGGATGGTGCTGGTGTTATAGAACTGCTGCAGGATGGTGCTAGTGTTATAGAGCTGTTGCAGGATGGTGCTAGTGTTATAGAGCTGTTGTACAGTATGGTGCTAGTGTTATAGAGCTGCTGCAGGATGGTTCTGGTGTTATAGAACTGCTGCAGGATGGTGCTAGTGTTATAGAGCTGCTGCAGGATGGTGCTAGTGTTATAGAGCTGCTGCAGGATGGTGCTAGTGTTGTAGAGCTGCTGCAGTATGGTGCTAGTGTTATAGAGCTGCTGCAGGATGGTGCTAGTGTTATAGAGCTGTTGCAGGATGGTGCTAGTGTTATGGGAGCTGCTGCAGTATGGTGCTAGTGTTATAGAGCTGTTGCAGGATGGTGCTAGTGTTATAGAGCTGCTGCAGGATGGTGCTAGTGTTATAGAGCTGCTGCAGTATGATGCTAGTGTTATAGAGCTGCTGCAGCATGATGCTAGTGTTATAGAGCTGCTGTAGGATGGTGCTAATGCTATATAGCTGCTGCAGGATGGTGCTAGTGTTATAGAGCTGGTAATAACCTAGAGCTACAGGCAAGTGAGAGGGCCATCAGAAGCTGCAGGTCAGCAGATGCCGTAGGATAAGACTGAGGCGCCGTGAAGACTGATAATGACTTTCTCTCCCCCTACCTGATGGTGTGGTAGCGGCCAGACCCTCCTTACACGATGGCGTGGTCGTGGCCAGACCTTCTTTACCTAATAGTGTGATCGTGGCCAGACCTCTCCTCATCTAGTGGTGTGGTGGCCATGCATCATGGCCCCAGTGACCATTTTCACGCACCTTTTCTTCACTGTCACTACGCACCTGGACCTCACCTAACCATCTCCACGCACCTCTCCTTCACTGTCACTACGCACCTGGAAAGAAGAAATACATTTCATGAATAATATAAAATAGAAATTAGAAAAGAATTTCGCTACATAACTACACATGATACACAGCGAGTGAACACCGTTAGTGTGGTGACTACTTAGACAGGTGTTCGTCTCTCCTAAGATCAATACAAAGTGACCAGGAATTGGTGGTAAACTGTCATTTGGACGTTTAACTTGTATTATATTGTCTGTCACTGATAAGCGACAGTTGGTATCCAAGCTGACACAGATCACTTCCGGGTTGATGGATGTCTTAACCTGTACCAATAACAACAACACGAATACAACTCGATAGTATTATACAATTAATGTATCCTTATAATAAATGTCTGAAATTTATGACCTTGACTGGGAAATTCTTTGTTGCTGCATTATTCATATGTCTTGCAACGCTGCACGAGTGACGCCCCGCGTGCACCAGGAAAAATGTCTTAAAATGTTCTCTCAGTCCATTAGTCAGTCAGTAACGTCATTCACTGAGCTGCTGAACAGAGGTTTAAAACCGGCCGGTCGAGGGTAAACTCCCTAACTCCGAGGATCACCGCGGAACACACACACAAATTATATATATATATATATATATATATATATATATATATATATATATATATATATATATATAGATAGATTTATATATATAATAATAGATAGATATATATATATATATATATATATATATCTATATCTATATATATATATATATATATATATATATATATATGTATATATATATATATATATATATATATATATATATATATATATATATATATATATATATATATATATATATATATATATATATATCCTCACATAGTTTAGTGTTCTTGGTTGCGTCAACCGCTCGGCTCTCATCCCAATTCTACGATAAAGGTAGAATGGTTTTGTTTTATATATATTTTTTTATTCGTGGTAATTGCAGTAGTGATGTGTTCATTTGTATTCATGAAGTTCACTAAGAGGACCTTCACAATGGGGGCGGCTAATACCACTTATCCCTGGAGAAAATTTTAAAATCCT